>NW_025534969.1:0-47500 GCF_020615455.1 Coregonus clupeaformis
CCCTACCTATCCTAAAGGCCCTCTCCTGGCCCCTTACACACGGCCTGTACCCTACCTACCTAAGCCCTCTCCTGGCCCCTTACACACGGCCTGTACCCTACCTGCCCTAAGCTCTCTCCTGGCCCCTTACACACGGCCTGTACCCTACCTGCCCTAAGCTCTCTCCTGGCCCTTACACCCGGCCTGTACCTACCTGCCCTAAGCTCTCTCCTGGCCCCTTACACAGCACCGGCCTGTACCCTACCTGCCCTAAGCTCTCTCCTGGCCCCTTACACAGCAGCCTGTACCCTACCTACCCTAAGCTCTCTCCTGGCCCCTTACACAGCACCGGCCTGTACCCTACCTGCCCTAAGCTCTCTCCTGGCCCCTTACACAGCACCGGCCTGTACCCTACCTGCCCTAAGCTCTCTCCTGGCCCCTTACACAGCACCGGCCTGTACCCTACCTGCCCTAAGCTCTCTCCTGGACCCTTACACAGCACCGGCCTGTACCCTACCTGCCCTAAGCTCTCTCCTGGCCCCTTACACACCGGCCTGTACCCTACCTACCCTAAGCTCTCTCTGGCCCCTACACAGCACCGGCCTGTACCCTACCTGCCCTAAGCTCTCTCCTGGCCCCCTTACAGCACCGGCCTGTACCCTACCTGCCCTAAGCTCTCTCCTGGCCCCTTACACAGCACCGGCCTGTACCCTACCTGCCCTAAGCTCTCTCCTGGCCCTTACACAGCACCGGCCTGTACCCTACCTGCCCTAAGCTCTCTCCTGGCCCCCTTACACCGGCCTGACCCTACCTGCCCTAAGCTCTCTCCTGGCCCCTTCACAGCACCGGCCTGTACCCTACCTGCCCTAAGCTCTCTCCTGGACCCTTACACAGCACCCGGCCTGTACCCTACCTGCCCTAAGCTCTCTCCTGGCCTTACACAGCCCCCGGCCTGTACCCTACCTGCCCTAAGCTCTCCTGGCCCCTTACACAGCACCGGCCTGTACCCTACCTGCCCCTAAGCTCTCTCCTGGCCCCTTACACAGCACCGGCCTGTACCCTACCTGCCCTAAGCTCTCTCCTGGCCCTTACACAGCACCGGCCTGTACCCTACCTGCCCTAAGCTCTCTCCTGGCCCCTTACGCCGCCTGTACCCTACCTGCCCTAAGCTCTCTCCTGGCCCCTTACACAGCACCGGCCTGTACCCTACCTGCCCTAAGCTCTCTCCTGGCCCCTTACACAGCACCGGCCTGTACCTACCTGCCCTAAGCTCTCTCCTGGCCCCTTACACAGCACCGGCCTGTACCCTACCTGCCCTAAGCTCTCTCCTGGCCCCCTTACACAGCACCGGCCTGTATCCTACCTGCCCTAAGCTCTCTCTCCTGGCCCCTACACAGCACCGGCCTGTAACCCGACCTGCCCTAAGCTCTCTCCTGGCCCCTTACACAGCACCGCCTGTCCCCTACCTGCCCTAAGCTCTCTCCTGGCCCCTTACACGCACCGCCTGTACCCTACCTGCCCTAAGCTCTCTCCTGGCCCCTTACACAGCACCGGCCTGTACCCTACCTGCCCTAAGCTCTCTCCTGGACCCTTACACAGCACCGGCCTGTACCCTACCTGCCCTAAGCTCTCTCCTGGCCCCTTACACAGCACCGGCCTGTACCCTACCTGCCCTAAGCTCTCTCTGGCCCCTTACACACCGGCCTGTACCCTACCTGCCCTAAGCTCTCTCCTGGCCCCTTACACAGCACCGGCCTGTACCCTACCTGCCCTAAGCTCTCCTGGCCCCTTAACAGCACTGGCCTGTCCTACCTGCCCTAAGCTCTCTCCTGGCCCCCTTACACAGCACCGGCCTGTACCCTACCTGCCCTAAGCTCTCTCCTGGCCCCTTACACAGCACGCCTGTACCCTACCTGCCCTAAGAGGCTCTCTCCTGGCCCCTTACACAGCCGGCCTGTACCTACCTGCCCTAAAGGCCCTCTCCTGGACCCTTACACAGCACCGGCCTGTACCCTACCTGCCCTAAGCTCTCTCCTGGCCCCTTACACAGCACCCGGCCTGTACCCTACCTGCCCTAAGCTCTCCTGGCCCCTTACACCGGCCTGTACCCACCTGCCCTAAACTCTCTCCTGGCCCCTTACGCACCGGCCTGTACCCTACCTGCCCTAAGCTCTCTCCTGGCCCCTTACACAGCACCGGCCTGTACCCTACCTGCCCTAAGCTCTCTCCTGGACCCTTACACAGCACCGGCCTGTACCCTACCTGCCCTAAAGGCTCTCTCCTGGCCCTTACACAGCACCCGGCCTGTACCCTACCTGCCCTAAGCTCTCTCCTGGCCCCTTACACAGCACCGGCCTGTACCCTACCTGCCCTAAGCTCTCTCCTGGCCCCTTACACCGACCTGTACCCTACCTGCCCTAAGCTCTCTCCTGGCCCCTTACACAGCACCGGCCTGTACCCTACCTGCCCTAAGCTCTCTCCTGGCCCCTTACCACCGGCCTGTACCCTACCTGCCCTAAGGCTCTCTCCTGGCCCCTTACACAGCACCGGCCTGTACCCTACCTGCCCTAAAGGCTCTCTCCTGGCCCTACACAGCACCGGCCTGTACCCTACCTGCCCTAAGCTCTCTCCTGGCCCCTTACACAGCACCGACCTGTACCCTACCTGCCCTAAGCTCTCTCCTGGCCCCTTACACAGCACCCGGCCTGTACCCTACCTGCCCTAAGCTCTCTCCTGGCCCCTTACAGCACCGGCCTGTACCCTACCTGCCCTAAGCTCTCTCCTGGCCCCTTACACAGCACCGGCCTGTACCCTACCTGCCCTAAGCTCTCTCCTGGCCCCTTACACAGCACCGGCCTGTACCCTACCTGCCCTAAGCTCTCTCCTGGCCCCTTACACACGGCCTGTACCCTACCTGCCCTAAGCTCTCTCCTGGACCCTTACACAGCACCGGCCTGTACCCTACCTGCCCTAAGCTCTCTCCTGGACCCTTACACAGCACCGGCCTGTACCCTACCTGCCCTAAGCTCTCTCCTGGCCCTTACACAGCACCGGCCTGTACCCTACCTGCCCTAAGCTCTCTCCTGGCCCCTTACACAGCACCGGCCTGTACCCTACCTGCCCTAAGCTCTCTCCTGGCCCCTTACACAGCACCGGCCTGTACCCTAGCTGCCCTAAGCTCTCTCCTGGCCCCTTACACAGCACCGGCCTGTACCCTACCTGCCCTAAGCTCTCTCCTGGACCCTTACACAGCACCGGCCTGTACCCTACCTGCCCTAAGCTCTCTCCTGGCCCCTTACACAGCACCGGCCTGTACCCTACCTGCCCTAAGCTCTCTCCTGGCCCCTTACACAGCACCGGCCTGTACCCTACCTGCCCTAAGCTCTCTCCTGGCCCTTACACAGCACCGGCCTGTACCCTACCTACCCTAAGCTCTCTCCTGGCCCCTTACACAGCACCGGCCTGTACCCTACCTGCCCTAAGCTCTCCTGGCCCCTTACACAGCACCGGCCTGTACCCTACCTGCCCTAAGCTCTCTCCTGGACCCTTACACAGCACCGGCCTGTCCCCTACCTGCCCTAAGCTCTCTCCTGGCCCCTTACACTAAGTCTGAATATGTCCTGCTCGGTGACCTAAACTGGGACATGCTTAAACCACCTGACCAGGTCCTAAATCATTCTCAGATTATTACCAAGGTATGACTCCAAACACCCAGAAAAGGCTACTCTCCTTGATGTAATCCTCACCAATAATCCTGATAGGTGTCAGTCTGGTGTTTTCTGTAATGACCTTAGTGATCACTGTTTTACAGTCTGTGTTCGTAATGGCTGTTCAGTTAAACGACCTGTCCTGATTTGTCATAGACGCTTGCTAAAAACTTTAATGAGCAAGCCTTCCTTGATGACCTGGCCTCTGTAAATTGGTATAGAATCAGCTTGATCCCCTCTGTCGAAGACGTTTGGACCTTCTTTTTTGATATTTGTAGTGGTTATGTTAACAAACACGCCCCCATAAAGAAAATGAGAATTAAAAACAGGTTCAGCCCCTGGTTCGACCGTGATCTGGCAGAGTTACTCCACCTCAAGAATTCCATTTGGCGAAAGGCTCGGCACACGCATACTCAGGCTAACTGGCTCTCGTTCAGGCAAATGAAATGGGCAAATGAGATATAAGTGCACTCAGGCTATCCGGAAGGCCGAAGTTAGTTACTTTATGGAGCAGTTCTCTCTCTGTGGGTCTAACCCCAAGAAGTTCTGGAAAACGGTTAAAGACCTGGACATTAAACTGTTCTCCTCACAGCTGCCCATGTCCCTCATCTCCCACCCCTTCTAATGTGACTAGCCCCGATGCTCCTCCCTCTTTTTCACCTGCCCCGCTACACAGTTCCTCCCTGCAGGCGGTCACTGAGTCCGAGGTGCTAAAGGAGCTCCTTAAACTTGACCCCAAAAAACCATCTGGGTCTGATGGACCCTTTCTTTTTTTAAGGTTGCAGCCCCTATCATCGCCAAGCCGGTCTCTGACCTTTTTAACCTGTCTCTCCTCTCTGGGGAGGTTCCCATTGCTTGGAAGGCCGCCACGGTGCGTCCTTTATTTAAAGGGGGAGATCAAGCTGATCCTAACTGTTATAGGCCAATTTCTATCTTGCCCTGTTTATCAAAAGTGTTGGAAAAACTTGTCAATAATCAGCTGACTGGCTTTCTTAATGTCTATAGTATTCTCTCTGGTATGCAGTCTGGTTTCCGCTCAGGTTATGGATGTGTCACTGCAACCTTAAAGGTCTTAAATGATGTCACCATTGCCCTTGATTCTAAGCAATGTTTTGCTGCTATTTTTATTGACTTGGCCAAAGCTTTTGATACGGTAGACCGTTCCATCCTTGTTGGCCGGCTAAGGAGTATTGGTGTCTCTGAGGGGTCTTTGGCCTGGTGTCACGCCCTGGCTCTGGGGACTCTTATATGTTGAGCCAGGGTGTTAGTTTCTATGTGTAGTGTCTATGTTTTGTTTTCTATGTGTTCTTTTCTAGATCGTGTATTTCTGTGTTGGCCGGGGTGGTTCCCAATCGGAGGCAGCTGTGTCTTGTTGTCTCTGATTCGGAACCATACTTAGGCAGCCTGTTGTGCACTTGTCATTTGTGGGATTTTGTTCCGGAGAGGTTTGTGTTTTGTTAACCTTAGGACTTCACGTATCGTTTTGTTGTTTTGTTGTATTGTATAAGTACTCATTAAAAGATGTACGCATATCGCGCTGCGCCTTGGTCCACTTATTATAACGATCGTGACACCTGGTTTGCTAACTACCTCTCTCAAAGAGTGCAGTGTATAAAGTCAGAACATCTGCTGTCTCAGCCACTGCCTGTCACCAAGGGAGAACCCCAAGGCTCCATCCTAGGCCCCACGCTCTTCTCACGGCCATCAGATTTGCCACCAATGCTCCTTATAGGACACCACTGCACTCTATACTCCTCTGTAAACTGGTCATCTCTGTATACCCATCGCAAGACCCACTGGTTGATGCTTATTTATAAAACCCTCTTAGGCCTCACTCCCCCCTATCTGAGATACCTACTGCAGCCCTCATCCTCCACATACAACACCCGTTCTGCCAGTCACATTCTGTTAAAGGTCCCCAAAGCACACACATCCCTGGGTCGCTCCTCTTTTCAGTTCGCTGCAGCTAGCGACTGGAACGAGCTGCAAAAAACACTCAAACTGGACAGTTTTATCTCCATCTCTTCATTCAAAGACTCAATCATGGACACTCTTACTGACAGTTGTGGCTGCTTCGTGTGACGTATTGTTGTCTCTACCTTCTTGCCCTTTGTGCTGTTGTCTGTTGCCCAATAATGTTTGTACCATGTCTTGTGCTGCTACCATGTTGTGTTGCTGCCATGTTGTGCTGCTGCCATGTTGTTGTCATGTGGTGTTGCTACCTTGCTGTGTTGTCATGTGTTGCTGCCATGCTATGTTGTCTTAGGTCTCTCTTTATGTAGTGTTGTGGCGTCTCTCTTTATGTAGTGTTGTGGTGTCTCTCTTTATGTAGTGTTGTGGCGTCTCTCTTTATGTAGTGTTGTGGTGTCTCTCTTTATGTAGTGTTGTGGCGTCTCTCTTTATGTAGTGTTGTGGCGTCTCTCTTTATGTAGTGTTGTGGCGTCTCTCTTTATGTAGTGTTGTGGCGTCTCTCTTTATGTAGTGTTGTGGCGTCTCTCTTTATGTAGTGTTGTGGCGTCTCTCTTTATGTAGTGTTGTGGCGTCTCTCTTTATGTAGTGTTGTGGCGTCTCTCTTTATGTAGTGTTGTGGCGTCTCTCTTTATGTAGTGTTGTGGCGTCTCTCTTTATGTAGTGTTGTGGCGTCTCTCTTTATGTAGTGTTGTGGTGTCTCTCTTTATGTAGTGTTGTGGTGTCTCTCTTTATGTAGTGTTGTGGCGTCTCTCTTTATGTAGTGTTGTGGCGTCTCTCTTTATGTAGTGTTGTGGCGTCTCTCTTTATGTAGTGTTGTGGCGTCTCTCTTTATGTAGTGTTGTGGTGTCTCTCTTTATGTAGTGTTGTCTCTCTTTATGTAGTGTTGTGGCGTCTCTCTTTATGTAGTGTTGTGGTGTCTCTCTTTATGTAGTGTTGTGGCGTCTCTCTTTATGTAGTGTTGTGGTGTCTCTTTATGTAGTGTTGTGGCGTCTCTCTTTATGTAGTGTTGTGGTCTCTCTTTATGTAGTGTTGTGGTGTCTCTCTTTATGTAGTGTTGTCTCTCTTTATGTAGTGTTGTGGTGTCTCTCTTTATGTAGTGTTGTGGCGTCTCTCTTTATGTAGTGTTGTGGTGTCTCTTTATGTAGTGTTGTGGCGTCTCTCTTTCTGTAGTGTTGTGGTGTCTCTTTATGTAGTGTTGTGGTGTCTCTCTTTATGTAGTGTTGTGGCGTCTCTCTTTATGTAGTGTTGTGGCGTCTCTCTTTATGTAGTGTTGTGGCGTCTCTCTTTATGTAGTGTTGTGGTGTCTCTCTTTATGTAGTGTTGTGGTGTCTCTCTTTATGTAGTGTTGTCTCTCTTTATGTAGTGTTGTGGCGTCTCTCTTTATGTAGTGTTGTGGTGTCTCTCTTTATGTAGTGTTGTGGTGTCTCTCTTTATGTAGTGTTGTCTCTCTTTATGTAGTGTTGTGGTGTCTCTCTTTATGTAGTGTTGTGGTGTCTCTCTTTATGTAGTGTTGTGGCGTCTCTCTTTATGTAGTGTTGTGGTGTCTCTCTTTATGTAGTGTTGTGGTGTCTCTCTTTATGTAGTGTTGTCTCTCTTTATGTAGTGTTGTGGTGTCTCTCTTTATGTAGTGTTGTGGCGTCTCTCTTTATGTAGTGTTGTGGCGTCTCTCTTTATGTAGTGTTGTGGCGTCTCTCTTTATGTAGTGTTGTGGCGTCTCTCTTTATGTAGTGTTGTGGCGTCTCTCTTTATGTAGTGTTGTGGCGTCTCTCTTTATGTAGTGTTGTGGTGTCTCTCTTTATGTAGTGTTGTGGCGTCTCTCTTTATGTAGTGTTGTGGCGTCTCTCTTTATGTAGTGTTGTGGCGTCTCTCTTTATGTAGTGTTGTCTCTCTTTATGTAGTGTTGTGGCGTCTCTCTTTATGTAGTGTTGTGGTGTCTCTCTTTATGTAGTGTTGTGGCGTCTCTCTTTATGTAGATGTGCTGTTTCTCTTTATGTAGTGTTGTGGCGTCTCTCTTTATGTAGTGTTGTGGCGTCTCTCTTTATGTAGTGTTGTGGCGTCTCTCTTTATGTAGTGTTGTGGTGTCTCTCTTTATGTAGTGTTGTCTCTCTTTATGTAGTGTTGTGGCGTCTCTCTTTATGTAGTGTTGTGGTGTCTCTCTTTATGTAGTGTTGTGGCGTCTCTCTTTATGTAGTGTTGTGGCGTCTCTCTTTATGTAGTGTTGTGGCGTCTCTCTTTATGTAGTGTTGTGGCGTCTCTCTTTATGTAGTGTTGTGGCGTCTCTCTTTATGTAGTGTTGTGGTGTCTCTCTTTATGTAGTGTTGTGGTGTCTCTCTTTATGTAGTGTTGTGGCGTCTCTCTTTATGTAGTGTTGTGGCGTCTCTCTTTATGTAGTGTTGTGGCGTCTCTCTTTATGTAGTGTTGTGGTGTCTCTCTTTATGTAGTGTTGTGGCGTCTCTCTTTATGTAGTGTTGTGGCGTCTCTCTTTATGTAGTGTTGTGGCGTCTCTCTTTATGTAGTGTTGTGGCGTCTCTCTTTATGTAGTGTTGTGGCGTCTCTCTTTATGTAGTGTTGTGGCGTCTCTCTTTATGTAGTGTTGTGGCGTCTCTCTTTATGTAGTGTTGTGGCGTCTCTCTTTATGTAGTGTTGTGGCGTCTCTCTTTATGTAGTGTTGTGGCGTCTCTCTTTATGTAGTGTTGTGGCGTCTCTCTTTATGTAGTGTTGTGGCGTCTCTCTTTATGTAGTGTTGTGGCGTCTCTCTTTATGTAGTGTTGTGGCGTCTCTCTTTATGTAGTGTTGTGGCGTCTCTCTTTATGTATTGTTGTGGCGTCTCTCTTTATGTAGTGTTGTGGTGTCTCTCTTTATGTAGTGTTGTGGTGTCTCTCTTTATGTAGTGTTGTGGTGTCTCTCTTTATGTAGTGTTGTGGTGTCTCTCTTTATGTAGTGTTGTGGTGTCTCTCTTTATGTAGTGTTGTGGTGTCTCTCTTTATGTAGTGTTGTGGCGTCTCTCTTTATGTAGTGTTGTGGCGTCTCTCTTTATGTAGTGTTGTGGTGTCTCTTTATGTAGTGTTGTGGCGTCTCTCTTTATGTAGTGTTGTGGCGTCTCTCTTTATGTAGTGTTGTGGTGTCTCTTTATGTAGTGTTGTGGCGTCTCTCTTTATGTAGTGTTGTGGCGTCTCTCTTTATGTAGTGTTGTGGTGTCTCTCTTTATGTAGTGTTGTGGTGTCTCTCTTTATGTAGTGTTGTGGCGTCTCTCTTTATGTAGTGTTGTGGCGTCTCTCTTGTCGTGATGTGTGTTTTGTCCTATATTTAGATGTTTTACCCCCTGTCCCCGCAGGAGGCCTTTTGGTAGGCCGTCATTGTAAATAAGAATTTGTTCTTAACTGACTTGCCTAGTTAAATAAAGGTTAAATAAATAAATGTCACTGTTTAAGGTGTCACGTTATTTGACTTGCTTAATTGTTGATGCATCTAGCTTAATATAAATGTTTTCCATCTGCAGATGACGGGTTATTGGAGCGCAGTGTTGGAGTAGAACTCCTGTCTAAACCAGCTGAAGGTTCTATACGTTCCAGTGAGACAGATGATGATGTCATTGTGCCCAATACCACTGTAACTAATGATGCTGTATACCACTGTAACTAATGATGCTGCATACTGATTGTAACTAATGATGCTGTATACCGCTGTAACTAATGATGCTGTATACCACTGTAACTAATGATGCTGTATACTGATTGTAACTAATGATGCTGTATACCGCTGTATCTAATGATGCTGTATACCGCTGTAGCTAATGATGCTGCATACTGATTGTAACTAATGATGCTGTATACCACTGTAACTAATGATGCTGTATACCGCTGTAGCTAATTATGCTGCATACTGATTGTAACTAATGATGCTGTATACCGCTGTAACTAATGATGCTGTATACCACTGTAACTAATGATGCTGTATACTGATTGTAACTAATGATGCTGTATACCGCTGTAACTAATGATGCTGTATACCGCTGTAGCTAATGATGCTGCATACTGATTGTAACTAATGATGCTGTATACCGCTGTAACTAATGATGCTGTATACCGCTGTAGCTAATTATGCTGCATACTGATTGTAACTAATGATGCTGTATACCGCTGTAACTAATGATGCTGTATACCGCTGTAGCTAATGATGCTGCATACTGATTGTAACTAATGATGCTGTATACCACTGTAACTAATGATGCTGTATACCGCTGTAACTAATGATGCTGTATACCGCTGTAACTAATGATGCTGTATACCGCTGTAACTAATGATGCTGTATACTGCTGTAGCTACTGATGCTGTAAACCAGGCTACCAGCAGGATAGAACCAGGCTACCAGCAGACTAGAACCAGGCTACCAGCAAGCTAGAGCCAGGCTACCAGCAAGCTAGAACCAGGCTAGAACCAAGCTACCAGCAGGCTAGAACCAGGCTACCAGCGGGCTAGCACCAGGCTACCAGCAGGCTAGAACCAGGCTACCAGCAGGCTAGAACCAGGCTACCAGCAGGCTATAACTAGGCTACCAGCAGGCTAGAACCAGGCTACCAGCAGGCTATAACTAGGCTACCAGCAGTCTAGAACCAGGCTACCAGCAGGCTATAACTAGGCTACCAGCAGCCTAGAACCAGGCTTCCAGCAGCTCTAGAACCAGGCTACCATCAGGCTAGAACCAGGCTACCAGCAAGCTATAACTAGGCTACCAGCAGGCTAGAACCAGGCTACCAGCAGGCTAGAACCAGGCTACCAGCAGGCTAGAACCAGGCTACCAGTAGCCTAGAACCAGGCTTCCAGCAGCTCTAGAACCAGGCTACCAGCAGGCTAGAACTAGCCTACCAGCAGGCTAGAATCAGGCTACCTGCAAGCTTGAACCAGGCTACCAGCAGGCTAGAACCAGGCTACCAGCAGGCTAGAACCAGGCTACCAGCTGGCTAGAACCAGGCTACCAGCAGGCTAGAACCAGGCTACCAGCAGGCTAGAACCAAGCTACCAGCAGGCTAGAACTAGGCTACCATCAGTCTAGAACCAGACTAGGACCAGGCTACCAGCAGGCTAGAACCAGACTAGAACCAGGCTACCAGCAGGCTAGAACCAGACTAGAACCAGGCTACCAGCAGGCTATGACCAAGCTAACAGCAGGCTAGCACCAGGTTACCAGCAGGCTAGAACCAGGCTACCAGCAGGCTAGAACCAGGCTACCAGCAGGCTAGAACCAGGCTACCAGCAACTTACAGAAACATCGGAGGAAACATGTCGACATAAATACAGCACCGTAGTGTCATCAGAAAAATAAGATTCAATCATGTTGTTTCAAATGCTTTTATTTCTATGTTTCAAAGTGATACAGAAAACCACACTGTGCTGTACTACAAACTATTTATTTGATAACATCTAAATATGATAAGGCAATAAGGCATGAGAACCTGTGAGTTATTGTGAATAAGACTCTAAATACTGTGCTGATGATTTGAATGTACAGGACACTGGATAATGTGTCAGATGTATTGTAGACATCTTCACCAGACTCTCCTCCTATGACTTGATGTCTTCCTCTTAGCAGCCGTAGAGTCGGTTGATCCTCAGGATGTCAGTGGTGGACAGCCCCTGTCTCTGGCCGATGGACACGTTGGGGTCGGGGATGGGGGTGATGGAGTCCTTTCCATTGATGGAGAAGGCTGTTTTTCCATAGTGCATGACGGAGCTGTAGTCATAGGGAGTGTTCAGGTTGTTGGTGTTTTGTTTATCAAAGTTATAGGCCATGCTAGAATCGATATTACTCCAGTTGATCCTGACGTACTGGTCCCGGTCGCTCCTGGTTTGCTCGTGCTGGAAGCCCAGAGCGTGGAGGGTCTCGTGCTGAATGATGCCGAGAAAGATGCAGCCGACGCTGTTAACAGAGACCGTCTGTTTGCCTCCAATTCTCCCCGAGAGAGGAGTAGCAGCCGTTCAAACTCTCATAGCTGATGTAGTCATTCTGGTTTCCACGTGGCACAAAGCGAATGCAGGACTTGCTGTGGAACGACTGGACGGCGTCCTTAATCTTCTGTCTGTCGGAGGGAGTGAATCTACTGTCTTCTATTATGTAGGGCACTTCAACATATCCGTTAGAGACTTTGTGCCACAGGCAGCTGTTTCCTCCATGCATGCACTGCATGGCGTTTCTGGTTCTTGGTACCACCAGGTCTCCCTCCATCAGCATCTCATCAGAGCCGTTATTAGCGGTCAGAATTCTCTCAGTGATGTCTACAGCCTCAAGGTGGTCTATCCAGATGGCTGGTCCACTGTGGCCCATTTGGGCCTGAGAGAGGCACAGTACCAGCAGCAGCAGGATGGTGAGAGAGGGGCTTTGCTCCATCTTCAGGGTGGAGATACTCTAGATGGCTTCTTGGATCTGGCAGTGGAGATACTCTAGATGGCTTCTTGGATCTGGCAGTGGAGATACTCTAGATGGCTTCTTGGATCTGGCAGTGGAGATACTCTAGATGGCTTCTTGGATCTGGCAGTGGAGATACTCTAGATGGCTTCTTGGATCTGGCAGTGGAGATACTCTAGATGGCTTCTTGGTCCTAGAGATGCTTTGGAGAGGCTCCTTGGCACTGAGTCTTGATGTGTGATTCTGTCTGGTCAGTCCTGGGCTTTTATACAGTCCTCTACAGGTGTGTCTGCAGGAGGGTTAAGGGTTGGGGTCCATGTTGTTAGTTCTAAATAAACTTCTGAAGGGAGGACTCCACCTACAATTGACACATGGACTCATTTACTAGGCTGGAGTTGTTGTTTAAAACCACCATTAGGACTACTGGAAAGACACACACAGGGCCGGCTCCAGGCATAAGCAACATAAGCGGTCGCTTAGGGCCCTGGGCGCTAGGGGGCCCCGACCCAAAACATAGAATCATATATACAAACTTTTGAACGGTAGTGTGTGTGTATATATATATATATATATATATATATATATAATTATTTATGGGGGGAAACTCAGTTGGGGTCTCAACTTACTGTTGAGAGTTAGAATAGTAGAATACGCCGGGTGCCAGTTCGAAATGTGGGTGAGCATCAGCAGTTTTTCTCTTATGTCAGTCACTGACACTCACTCAATTAGCCATGTCAACTAACCATTTTTTGATTGGTAAGTTAGTCTAGCCAGTTATCTAAACTTGTAGAAATCATGGCAGAATACCGACCGGGCAAGCAGGGCACGTGCCCCGGGGCCCTGACCTCCAGGGGGCCCTGACCTCCAGGGAGCCCTGACCTCCAGCGGGCCCTGACCTCCAGCGGGCCCTGACCTCCAGGGAGCCCTGACCTCCAGGGGGCCCTGACCTCCAGGGAGCCCTGACCTCCAGCGGGCCCTGACCTCCAGGGGGCCCTGACCTCCAGGGGGCCCCTATTTATTTTGTTAGTCACTATCACTCAGGTATCATGAACATGGCAAACTGTGTAGAACTGCAGAAAACCTGCTTTAAAACTGGAACATTTTCTATACTCCCTATGGCAAAATGTGCAGAACTGCAGGAAATGTACTTTAACTGTTGAGAGAGGGGCTCCCTTGGTGGGGGGCCCCCGAACCAAATCTCGCTTAGGGCCCCCAAAAGGCTAGAACCGGCCCTACATACACACACACACACTGGTCAGTTTCCACCTGGTCTAGTCTATTCAGCTCATCCATTAGTGTTAGTCTGGGTCTGGGTGGGACTAGCTCACTAATGGACCTCTCTTAGCCATGTTGTCTTAAACAGTCATCACTAGGGGTTTAAGTTGCTTTGTTTACAGGAAACACCCCCACCCTGACCCTTTTCTCATAGCTTATGGATAGTAAAATAGGGATCCTATTACCCAAATAAACTGTTGTATCTTCATTAAAGTTAGCTGTGATGAATGAAAAGCACATCCATTTGTCCATCCAGATGCAGTGTAGATGATAATAAAGTTGACAGTCAGCCATATGTCCCTCAGTCAGTAATATGATGGAGATCAGCCATATGTCCCTCAGTCAGTAGTATGATGGCGATCAGCCATATGTCCCTCAGTCAGTAGTATGATGGAGATCAGCCATATGTCCCTCAGTCAGTAGTATGATGGAGATCAGCCATATGTCCCTCAGTCAGTAGTATGATGGAGATCAGCCATATGTCCCTCAGTCAGTAGTATGATGGAGATCAGCCATATGTCCCTCAGTCAGTAGTGTGATGGAGATCAGCCATATGTCCCTCAGTCAGTAGTATGATGGAGATCAGCCATATGTCCCTCAGTCGGTAGAATGATGGCGATCAGCCATATGTCCCTCAGTCAGTAGTATGATGGCGATCAGCCATATGTCCCTCAGTCAGTAGTATGATGGAGATCAGCCATATGTCCCTCAGTCAGTAGTAGGATGGAGATCAGCCATATGTCCCTCAGTCAGTAGTATGATGGCGATCAGCCATATGTCCCTCAGTCAGTAGTATGATGGCGATCAGCCATATGTCCCTCAGTCAGTAGTATGATGGAGATCAGCCATATGTCCCTCAGTCAGTAGTATGATGGAGATCAGCCATATGTCCCTCAGTCAGTAGTATGATGGCGATCAGCCATATGTCCCTCAGTCAGTAATATGATGGAGATCAGCCATATGTCCCTCAGTCAGTAGTATGATGGAGATCAGCCATATGTCCCTCAGTCAGTAGTAGGATGGAGATCAGCCATATGTCCCTCAGTCAGTAGTATGATGGCGATCAGCCATATGTCCCTCAGTCAGAAGTATGATGGCGATCAGCCATATGTCCCTCAGTCAGTAGTAGGATGGAGATCAGCCATATGTCCCTCAGTCAGTAGTATGATGGAGATCAGCCATATGTCCCTCAGTCAGTAGTATGATGGAGATCAGCCATATGTCCCTCAGTCAGTAGTATGATGGAGATCAGCCATATGTCCCTCAGTCAGTAGTATGATGGAGATCAGCCATATGTCCCTCAGTCAGTAGTATGATGGAGATCAGCCATATGTCCCTCAGTCAGTAGTATGATGGAGATCAGCCATATGTCCCTCAGTCAGTAGTATGATGGAGATCAGCCATATGTCCCTCAGTCAGTAGTAGGATGGAGATCAGCCATATGTCCCTCAGTCAGTAGTATGATGGCGATCAGCCATATGTCCCTCAGTCAGTAGTATGATGGAGATCAGCCATATGTCCCTCAGTCAGTAGTATGATGGAGATCAGCCATATGTCCCTCAGTCAGTAGTATGATGGAGATCAGCCATATGTCCCTCAGTCAGTAGTATGATGGAGATCAGCCATATGTCCCTCAGTCAGTAGTATGATGGAGATCAGCCATATGTCCCTCAGTCAGTGGTATGATGGAGATCAGGGCTAGGGTCAGGGTTAGGGTTAGGGTCAGGGTCAGGGTCAGGCTCAGTTTCAGGGTCAGGGTTAGGGTCAGGGTCAGGGTTAGGGTTAGGGTCAGGGTTAGGGTTAGGGTCAGGGTTAGGTTTGGGTCAGGGTCAGGGACTGATTCAGGGTCAGGGTTAGGGTCAGGGTCAGGGTTAGGGTCAGGCTCAGTTTCAGGGTCAGGGTTAGGGTCAGGGTCAGGGTCAGGCTCAGTTTCAGGGTTAGGGTCAGGGTCAGGGTCAGGGTCAGTTTCAGGGTCAGGGTTAGGGTCAGGGTCAGGGTCAGGCTCAGTTTCAGGGTCAGGGTTAGGGTCAGGGTCAGGCTCAGTTTCAGGGTCAGGGTCAGGGTCAGGGTTAGGGTCAGGGTCAGGTTAGGGTCAGGGTCAGGGACTGATTCAGACCTGGGACACCAGGTGAGTGCCATTAAGTACCAGGTAGAAACAAAACCCAGAAGTGTTTCAACCCTCCAGGACCAGAATTAAACAGCCCTGAGCGAGAGCCAGTGGAGCTGTTGAATATGCAGAAGATGGCAATGTGAAGGGCTCCTATAGGAGATACTGGAGACATGGGGACATTGGATAGGATGCAGACATACAGGCTGCAGAGAGAAAGACTGCAGGCAGACGGGCGGAAGGAAGGAAGGAAGGAAGGAAGGAAGGAAGGAAAGGAAGGAAGGAAGGAAAGGAAGGAATATGATATGTATGCATAAGGATATGATAATGGCAGCAGTGTTGGTCAGGGGAGAGGATAGGTCTGCTTCTCTGTTTAGAAATAGACTGCTATTGATGTATACGGTACACATTTCAAAAACATCGAAAATACTATGTTGTGATGTACACTGTTTCTACCTTCCTCTCGCTCTCCCCCCACAGTCATACCCAAGGTGACCAAGCACCTCCTCTCCAACCCTGTGTTTCCCTGCGTCTCGCTGGCCGCCTGTATGGAGACCGCTGGGGTTGCAGGCTTCGCTACCTTCTTAGGGAAGTACATGGAACAGCAGTTCAACCTCACCACTTCCTCAGCCAATCAGCTGCTAGGTGATAATGCTAATCACTACATCTAAACCAGAGAATAATAATAATATTACATGGGACTTCTATAGTGTTAGGGTTAACCCTAATCCCTAACCCCTAACCCCTAACCCTAACCTTTCTATAGTGGTTTTCAAATACCCTGGCCTTTCCTTTCTCCATTCACAGTGTTTGTTATTGGTCCCTTCTCACACACACTCATCCCTGTCCCCTGTCTCTCCCTAACTCTAGTCCTAACACTATCCTCTATCCTTCCAACCATAACCCTGTCCTCTGTCTCTCCCTAACTCTAGTCCTAACACTATCCTCTATCCTTCCAACCATAACCCTGTCCTCTGTCTCTCCCTAACTCTAGTCCTAACACTATCCTCTATCCTTCCAACCATAACCCTGTCCTCTGTCTCTCCCTAACTCTAGTCCTAACACTATCCTCTATCCTTCCAACCATAACCCTGTCCTCTGTCTCTCCCTAACTCTAGTCCTAACACTATCCTCTATCCTTCCAACCATAACCCTGTCCTCTGTCTCTCCCTAACCCTAGTCCTAACACTATCCTCTATCCTTCCAACCATAACCCTGTCCCCTGTCTCTCCCTAACTCTAGTCCTAACACTATCCTCTATCCTTCCAACCATAACCCTGTCCTCTGTCTCTCCCTAACTCTAGTCCTAACACTATCCTCTATCCTTCCAACCATAACCCTGTCCTCTGTCTCTCCCTAACTCTAGTCCTAACACTATCCTCTATCCTTCCAACCATAACCCTGTCCTCTGTCTCTCCCTAACTCCTAGTCCTAACACTATCCTCTATCCTTCCAACCATAACCCTGTCCCCTGTCTCTCCCTAACTCTAGTCCTAACACTATCCTCTATCCTTCCAACCATAACCCTGTCCTCTGTCTCTCCCTAACTCTAGTCCTAACACTATCCTCTATCCTTCCAACCATAACCCCTGTCCTCTGTCTCTCCCTAACTCTAGTCCTAACACTATCCTTCCAACCATAACCCTGTCCTCTGTCTCTCCCTAACTCTAGTCCTAACACTATCCTCTATCCTTCCAACCATAACCCTGTCCTCTGTCTCTCCCTAACCCTAGTCCTAACACTATCCTCTATCCTTCCAACCATAACCCTGTCCTCTGTCTCTCCCTAACCCTAGTCCTAACACTATCCTCTATCCTTCCAACCATAACCCTGTCCTCTGTCTCTCCCTAACTCTAGTCCTAACACTATCCTCTATCCTTCCAACCATAACCCTGTCCTCTGTCTCTCCCTAACTCTAGTCCTAACACTATCCTCTATCCTTCCAACCATAACCCTGTCCTCTGTCTCTCCCTAACTCTAGTCCTAACACTATCCTCTATCCTTCCAACCATAACCCTGTCCTCTGTCTCTCCCTAACTCTAGTCCTAACACTATCCTCTATCCTTCCAACCATAACCCTGTCCTCTGTCTCTCCCTAACTCTAGTCCTAACACTATCCTCTATCCTTCCAACCATAACCCCTGTCCTCTGTCTCTCCCTAACTCTAGTCCTAACACTATCCTCTATCCTTCCAACCATAACCCTGTCCTCTGTCTCTCCCTAACTCTAGTCCTAACACTATCCTCTATCCTTCCAACCATAACCCTGTCCTCTGTCTCTCCCTAACTCCTAGTCCTAACACTATCCTCTATCCTTCCAACCATAACCCTGTCCTCTGTCTCTCCCTAACTCTAGTCCTAACACTATCCTCTATCCTTCCAACCATAACCCTGTCCTCTGTCTCTCCCTAACCCTAGTCCTAACACTATCCTCTATCCTTCCAACCATAACCCTGTCCTCTGTCTCTCCCTAACTCTAGTCCTAACACTATCCTCTATCCTTCCAACCATAACCCTGTCCTCTGTCTCTCCCTAACTCTAGTCCTAACACTATCCTCTATCCTTCCAACCATAACCCTGTCCTCTGTCTCTCCCTAACTCTAGTCCTAACACTATCCTCTATCCTTCCAACCATAACCCCTGTCCCCTGTCTCTCCCTAACTCTAGTCCTAACACTATCCTCTATCCTTCCAACCATAACCCTGTCCTCTGTCTCTCCCTAACTCTAGTCCTAACACTATCCTCTATCCTTCCAACCATAACCCTGTCCTCTGTCTCTCCCTAACTCTAGTCCTAACACTATCCTCTATCCTTCCAACCATAACCCTGTCCTCTGTCTCTCCCTAACTCTAGTCCTAACACTATCCTCTATCCTTCCAACCATAACCCTGTCCTCTGTCTCTCCCTAACTCTAGTCCTAACACTATCCTCTATCCTTCCAACCATAACCCTGTCCTCTGTCTCTCCCTAACTCTAGTCCTAACACTATCCTCTATCCTTCCAACCATAACCCTGTCCTCTGTCTCTCCCTAACTCTAGTCCTAACACTATCCTCTATCCTTCCAACCATAACCCTGTCCTCTGTCTCTCCCTAACTCTAGTCCTAACACTATCCTCTATCCTTCCAACCATAACCCCTGTCCCTGTCTCTCCTAACTCTAGTCCTAACACTATCCTCTATCCTTCCAACCATAACCCTGTCCTCTGTCTCTCCCTAACTCTAGTCCTAACACTATCCTCTATCCTTCCAACCATAACCCTGTCCTCTGTCTCTCCCTAACTCTAGTCCTAACACTATCCTCTATCCTTCCAACCATAACCCTGTCCTCTGTCTCTCCCTAACTCTAGTCCTAACACTATCCTCTATCCTTCCAACCATAACCCTGTCCTCTGTCTCTCCCTAACTCTAGTCCTAACACTATCCTCTATCCTTCCAACCATAACCCTGTCCTCTGTCTCTCCCTAACTCTAGTCCTAACACTATCCTCTATCCTTCCAACCATAACCCTGTCCTCTGTCTCTCCCTAACTCTAGTCCTAACACTATCCTCTATCCTTCCAACCATAACCCTGTCCTCTGTCTCTCCCTAACTCTAGTCCTAACACTATCCTCTATCCTTCCAACCATAACCCTGTCCTCTGTCTCTCCCTAACTCTAGTCCTAACACTATCCTCTATCCTTCCAACCATAACCCTGTCCTCTGTCTCTCCCTAACTCTAGTCCTAACACTATCCTCTATCCTTCCAACCATAACCCCTGTCCTCTGTCTCTCCCTAACTCTAGTCCTAACACTATCCTCTATCCTTCCAACCATAACCCTGTCCTCTGTCTCTCCCCTAACTCTAGTCCTAACACTATCCTCTATCCTTCCAACCATAACCCTGTCCTCTGTCTCTCCCTAACTCTAGTCCTAACACTATCCTCTATCCTTCCAACCATAACCCCTGTCCTCTGTCTCTCCCTAACTCTAGTCCTAACACTATCCTCTATCCTTCCAACCATAACCCCTGTCCCCTGTCTCTCCCTAACTCTAGTCCTAACACTATCCTCTATCCTTCCAACCATAACCCTGTCCTCTGTCTCTCCCTAACTCTAGTCCTAACACTATCCTCTATCCTTCCAACCATAACCCCTGTCCCCTGTCTCTCCCTAACTCTAGTCCTAACACTATCCTCTATCCTTCCAACCATAACCCTGTCCCCTGTCTCTCCCTAACTCTAGTCCTAACACTATCCTCTATCCTTCCAACCATAACCCCTGTCCCCTGTCTCTCCCTAACTCTAGTCCTAACACTATCCTCTATCCTTCCAACCATAACCCTGTCCTCTGTCTCTCCCTAACTCTAGTCCTAACACTATCCTTCCAACCATAACCCTGTCCCCTGTCTCTCCCTAACTCTAGTCCTAACACTATCCTCTATCCTTCCAACCATAACCCTGTCCTCTGTCTCTCCCTAACTCTAGTCCTAACACTATCCTCTATCCTTCCAACCATAACCCTGTCCTCTGTCTCTCCCTAACTCTAGTCCTAACACTATCCTCTATCCTTCCAACCATAACCCTGTCCTCTGTCTCTCCCTAACTCTAGTCCTAACACTATCCTCTATCCTTCCAACCATAACCCTGTCCTCTGTCTCTCCCTAACTCTAGTCCTAACACTATCCTCTATCCTTCCAACCATAACCCTGTCCTCTGTCTCTCCCTAACTCTAGTCCTAACACTATCCTCTATCCTTCCAACCATAACCCTGTCCTCTGTCTCTCCCTAACTCTAGTCCTAACACTATCCTTCCAACCATAACCCCTGTCCTCTGTCTCTCCCTAACTCTAGTCCTAACACTATCCTCTATCCTTCCAACCATAACCCCTGTCCTCTGTCTCTCCCTAACTCTAGTCCTAACACTATCCTCTATCCTTCCAACCATAACCCTGTCCTCTGTCTCTCCCTAACTCTAGTCCTAACACTATCCTCTATCCTTCCAACCATAACCCCTGTCCTCTGTCTCTCCCTAACTCTAGTCCTAACACTATCCTCTATCCTTCCAACCATAACCCTGTCCTCTGTCTCTCCCTAACTCTAGTCCTAACACTATCCTCTATCCTTCCAACCATAACCCTGTCCCCTGTCTCTCCCTAACTCTAGTCCTAACACTATCCTCTATCCTTCCAACCATAACCCTGTCCTCTGTCTCTCCCTAACTCTAGTCCTAACACTATCCTCTATCCTTCCAACTATAACCCTGTCCTCTGTCTCTCCCTAACTCTAGTCCTAACACTATCCTCTATCCTTCCAACCATAACCCCTGTCCCTGTCTCTCCCTAACTCTAGTCCTAACATCCTCTATCCTTCCAACCATAACCCTGTCCTCTGTCTCTCCCTAACTCTAGTCCTAACACTATCCTCTATCCTTCCAACCATAACCCTGTCCTCTGTCTCTCCCTAACTCTAGTCCTAACACTATCCTCTATCCTTCCAACCATAACCCCTGTCCCTGTCTCTCCCTAACTCTAGTCCTAACACTATCCTCTATCCTTCCAACCATAACCCTGTCCTCTGTCTCTCCCTAACTCTAGTCCTAACACTATCCTCTATCCTTCCAACCATAACCCTGTCCTCTGTCTCTCCCTAACTCTAGTCCTAACACTATCCTCTATCCTTCCAACCATAACCCTGTCCTCTGTCTCTCCCTAACTCTAGTCCTAACACTATCCTCTATCCTTCCAACCATAACCCTGTCCTCTGTCTCTCCCTAACTCTAGTCCTAACACTATCCTCTATCCTTCCAACCATAACCCTGTCCTCTGTCTCTCCCTAACTCTAGTCCTAACACTATCCTCTATCCTTCCAACCATAACCCTGTCCTCTGTCTCTCCCTAACTCTAGTCCTAACACTATCCTCTATCCTTCCAACCATAACCCTGTCCTCTGTCTCTCCCTAACTCTAGTCCTAACACTATCCTCTATCCTTCCAACCATAACCCTGTCCTCTGTCTCTCCCTAACTCTAGTCCTAACACTATCCTCTATCCTTCCAACCATAACCCTGTCCTCTGTCTCTCCCTAACTCTAGTCCTAACACTATCCTCTATCCTTCCAACCATAACCCTGTCCTCTGTCTCTCCCTAACTCTAGTCCTAACACTATCCTCTATCCTTCCAACCATAACCCTGTCCTCTGTCTCTCCCTAACTCTAGTCCTAACACTATCCTTCCAACCATAACCCTGTCCTCTGTCTCTCCCTAACTCTAGTCCTAACACTATCCTTCCAACCATAACCCTGTCCTCTGTCTCTCCCTAACTCTAGTCCTAACACTATCCTCTATCCTTCCAACCATAACCCTGTCCTCTGTCTCCCTAACTCTAGTCCTAACACTATCCTCTATCCTTCCAACCATAACCCTGTCCTCTGTCTCTCCCTAACTCTAGTCCTAACATATCCCTATCCTTCCAACCATAACCCTGTCCTCTGTCTCTCCCTAACTCTAGTCCTAACACTATCCTCTATCCTTCCAACCATAACCCTGTCCTCTGTCTCTCCCTAACTCTAGTCCTAACACTATCCTTCCAACCATAACCCTGTCCTCTGTCTCTCCCTAACTCTAGTCCTAACACTATCCTCTATCCTTCCAACCATAACCCTGTCCTCTGTCTCTCCCTAACTCTAGTCCTAACACTATCCTCTATCCTTCCAACCATAACCCTGTCCTCTGTCTCTCCCTAACTCTAGTCCTAACACTATCCTCTATCCTTCCAACCATAACCCTGTCCTCTGTCTCTCCCTAACTCTAGTCCTAACACTATCCTCTATCCTTCCAACCATAACCCCTGTCCCCTGTCTCTCCCTAACTCTAGTCCTAACACTATCCTCTATCCTTCCAACCATAACCCTGTCCTCTGTCTCTCCCTAACTCTAGTCCTAACACTATCCTCTATCCTTCCAACCATAACCCCTGTCCTCTGTCTCTCCCTAACTCTAGTCCTAACACTATCCTCTATCCTTCCAACCATAACCCTGTCCTCTGTCTCTCCCTAACTCTAGTCCTAACACTATCCTCTATCCTTCCAACCATAACCCTGTCCTCTGTCTCTCCCTAACTCTAGTCCTAACACTATCCTCTATCCTTCCAACCATAACCCTGTCCTCTGTCTCTCCCTAACTCTAGTCCTAACACTATCCTCTATCCTTCCAACCATAACCCTGTCCTCTGTCTCTCCCTAACTCTAGTCCTAACACTATCCTCTATCCTTCCAACCATAACCCTGTCCTCTGTCTCTCCCTAACTCTAGTCCTAACACTATCCTCTATCCTTCCAACCATAACCCCTGTCCCCTGTCTCTCCCTAACTCTAGTCCTAACACTATCCTCTATCCTTCCAACCATAACCCTGTCCTCTGTCTCTCCCTAACTCTAGTCCTAACACTATCCTCTATCCTTCCAACCATAACCCCTGTCCCTGTCTCTCCCTAACTCTAGTCCTAACACTATCCACTATCCTTCCAACCATAACCCTGTCCTCTGTCTCTCCCTAACTCTAGTCCTAACACTATCCTCTATCCTTCCAACCATAACCCCTGTCCTCTGTCTCTCCCTAACTCTAGTCCTAACACTATCCTCTATCCTTCCAACCATAACCCCTGTCCTCTGTCTCTCCCTAACTCTAGTCCTAACACTATCCTCTATCCTTCCAACCATAACCCCTGTCCTCTGTCTCTCCCTAACTCTAGTCCTAACACTATCCTCTATCCTTCCAACCATAACCCTGTCCTCTGTCTCTCCCTAACTCTAGTCCTAACACTATCCTCTATCCTTCCAACCATAACCCTGTCCTCTGTCTCTCCCTAACTCTAGTCCTAACACTATCCTCTATCCTTCCAACCATAACCCTGTCCTCTGTCTCTCCCTAACTCTAGTCCTAACACTATCCTCTATCCTTCCAACCATAACCCTGTCCTCTGTCTCTCCCTAACTCTAGTCCTAACACTATCCTCTATCCTTCCAACCATAACCCTGTCCTCTGTCTCTCCCTAACTCTAGTCCTAACACTATCCTCTATCCTTCCAACCATAACCCTGTCCTCTGTCTCTCCCTAACTCTAGTCCTAACACTATCCTCTATCCTTCCAACCATAACCCCTGTCCTCTGTCTCTCCCTAACTCTAGTCCTAACACTATCCTCTATCCTTCCAACCATAACCCTGTCCTCTGTCTCTCCCTAACTCTAGTCCTAACACTATCCTCTATCCTTCCAACCATAACCCCTGTCCTCTGTCTCTCCCTAACTCTAGTCCTAACACTATCCTCTATCCTTCCAACCATAACCCCTGTCCCCTCCCTCCCTCCCTCCCTCCCTCCCTCCCAGGTATGACGGCCATCCCGTGTGCGTGTCTGGGTATCTTCCTGGGTGGTCTCTTTGTGAAGAAGTTAGACCTGTCAGCGTTAGGGACCATCCGTATGGCCATGGGTGTAAACCTCGTCTCCACCGCCTGTTACGTCTCCTTCCTCTTCCTCGGCTGTGACACCGGCCCTGTTGCCGGGGTGACTGTCGCCTACGGCAACACGTAAGCATCCTACCATATCACTGTTAGCGCGTTCAACAATGTTTCCTAGTTGTCCCTCACCGTCACCTACAGGACATCTAATCCAATTTTATTGGTCACACATGCGCCGAATACAACAGGTGTAGAATTTACAGTGAAATGCTGACTGACGAGCCCTTAACCAACAATGCAGAGTTAAAAAGTAAGACAAATATTTGCTAAATAAAAAAGGAAATAGTAACACAATAAAAACAATAACGAGGCTGTATACAAGGAGTACCAATACTGAGTGCAGGGGTACGAGGTAGTTGTGCAGGGGTACGAGGTAGTTGTGCAGGGGTACGAGGTAGTTGTGCAGGGGTACGAGGTAGTTGTGCAGGGGTACGAGGTAGTTGTGCAGGGGTACGAGGTAGTTGTGCAGGGGTACGAGGTAGTTGTGCAGGGGTATGAGGTAGTTGTGCAGGGGTACGAGGTAGTTGTGCAGGGGTACAAGGTAGTTGTGCGGGGGTATGAGGTAGTTGTGCAGGGGTACGAGGTAGTTGTGCAGGGGTACGAGGTAGCTGTGCAGGGGTACGAGGTAGTTGTGCGGGGGTACGAGGTAGTTGTGCAGGGGTATGAGGTAGTTGTGCAGGGGTACGAGGTAGTTGTGCAGGGGTACAAGGTAGTTGTGCGGGGGTATGAGGTAGTTGTGCAGGGGTACGAGGTAGTTGTGCAGGGGTACGAGGTAGTTGTGCTGGGGTACGAGGTAGTTGAGGTAATGAGGTAATACAGTATGTACATGTGTGTGTGTGTGTGTGTGTGTTTTGGAGTGTCAGTGTGTGGGTAGAGACTAGTGAGTGTACATAGAACCAGTATAAAGGAAGTCAGTGCAAAACAATTCAGATAAATAAATAAATAATAAAGGGTCTCCAGCCTCATGCATCCTTCAGTATTGCTTGCCTCGAAGCATAGAAGGCGTTTAGCTCATCTGGTAGGCTCGCGTCACAGTCCAGCTCTCAGCTGGCAATAGTTGTTGTGTTGTGGCCTCGGTAGGTGCCTCTGACTGTTTCTGCGTTCAACAATGTTAACTAGGCCTAGATTCAATAAGATCAAGCGTTAACCAGCGTTGGCCAACATCCGCATAGCTGATGTTTTGGCGGTATTGGAGGTGGAACTGTGGTATGAGCTGACAAATAGGTGATCGGCTGCTCTCGTGTGTCATAAAACCGCTCCCTTATTATCTCTACTGCCGTTAGAATGATGGTGATAGAAAGTATAACCTCTATAGATGATAGTATAACCTCTATAGATGATAGTATAACCTCTATAGATGATAGTATAACCTCTATAGATGATAGTATAACCTCTATAGATGATAGTATAACCTCTATAGATGATAGTATAACCTCTATAGATGATAGTATAACCTCTATAGATGATAGTATAACCTCTATAGATGATAGTATAACCTCTATAGATGATAGTATAACCTCTATAGATGATAGTGTAACCTCTATAGATGATAGTGTAACCTCTATAGATGACAGTGTAACCTCTATAGATGATAGTGTAACCTCTATAGATGATAGTATAACCTCTATAGATGATAGTATAACCTCTATAGATGATAGTATAACCTCTATAGATGATAGTATAACCTCTATAGATGATAGTATAACCTCTATAGATGATAGTATAACCTCTATAGATGATAGTATAACCTCTATAGATGATAGTATAACCTATATAGATGATAGTATAACCTCTATAGATGATAAAGTATAACCTCTATAGATGATAGTATAACCTCTATAGATGATAGTATAACCTCTATAGATGATAGTATAACCTCTATAGATGATAGTATAACCTCTATAGCTGATAGTATAACCTCTATAGATGATAAAGTATAACCTCTATAGATGATAGTATAACCTCTATAGATGATAGTATAACCTCTTTAGATGATAGTATAACCTCTATAGATGATAGTATAACCTCTATAGATGATAGTATAACCTCTATAGATGATAGTATAACCTCTATAGATGATAAAGTATAACCTCTATAGATGATAAAGTATAACCTCTATAGATGATAGTATAACCTCTATAGATGATAGTATAACCTCTATAGATGATAGTATAACCTCTATAGATGATAGTATAACCTCTATATATGATAGTATAACCTCTATAGATGATAGTATAACCTCTATAGATGATAGTATAACCTCTATAGATGATAGTATAACCTCTATAGATGATAGTATAACCTCTATAGATGATAGTATAACCTCTATAGGTGATAAAGTGTAGCCTCTATAGATGATAGTATAACCTCTATAGGTGATAAAGTGTAGCCTCTATAGATGATAGTATAACCTCTATAGATGATAGTATAACCTCTATAGATGATAGTATAACCTCTATAGATGATAAAGTATAAACTCTATAGCTGATAGTATAACCTCTATAGATGATAGTATAACCTCTATAGATGATAAAGTATAACCTCTATAGATGATAGTATAACCTCTATAGATGATAGTATAACCTCTATAGATGATAGTATAACCTCTATAGATGATAGTATAACCTCTATAGATGATAGTATAACCTCTATAGATGATAGTATAACCTCTATAGATGATAGTATAACCTCTATAGATGATAAAGTATAAACTCTATAGCTGATAGTATAACCTCTATAGATGATAGTATAACCTCTATAGATGATAGTGTAACCTCTATAGATGATAGTATAACCTCTATAGATGATAGTATAACCTCTATAGATGATAGTATAACCTCTATAGATGATAGTATAACCTCTATAGATGATAGTATAACCTCTATAGATGATAGTATAACCTCTATAGATGATAGTATAACCTCTATAGATGATAGTATAACCTCTATAGATGATAGTATAACCTCTATAGCTGATAGTATAACCTCTATAGATGATAAAGTGTAGCCTCTATAGATGATAAAGTGTAGCCTCTATAGATGATAAAGTGTAGCCTCTATAGGTGATAAAGTGTAACTCTATAGATGATAAAGTGTAGCCTCTATAGATGATAAAGTGTAGCCTCTATAGATGATAAAGTGTAGCCTCTATAGGTGATAAAGTGTAACTCTATAGATGATAAAGTGTAGCCTCTATAGATGATAAAGTGTAGCCTCTATAGATGATAAAGTGTAGCCTCTATAGATGATAAAGTGTAGCCTCTATAGATGATAAAGTGTAACTCTATAGATGAAAGGATAGCCTCTATAGGTGATAAAGTGTAGCCTCTATAGATGATAAAGTGTAGCCTCTATAGATGATAAAGTGTAGCCTCTATAGATGAAAGTATAGCCTCTATAGATGATAAAGTGTAACTCTATAGATGAAAGGATAGCCTCTATAGATGATAAAGTGTAACTCTATAGATGAAAGGATAGCCTCTATAGATGATAAAGTGTAACTCTATAGATGAAAGGATAGCCTCTATAGATGATAAAGTGTAACTCTATAGATGAAAGGATAGCCTCTATAGATGATAAAGTGTAACTCTATAGATGAAAGGATAGCCTCTATAGATGATAAAGTGTAACTCTATAGATGAAAGGATAGCCTCTATAGATGATAAAGTGTAGCCTCTATAGATGAAAGGATAGCCTCTATAGATGATAAAGTGTAGAGTCTATAGATGATAAAGTGTAGCCTCTATAGATGATAAAGTGTAGCCTCTATAGATGAAAGGATAGCCTCTATAGATGATAAAGTGTAACTCTATAGATGAAAGGATAGCCTCTATAGATGATAAAGTGTAACTCTATAGATGAAAGGATAGCCTCTATAGATGATAAAGTGTAACTCTATAGATGAAAGGATAGCCTCTATAGATGATAAAGTGTAACTCTATAGATGAAAGGATAGCCTCTATAGATGATAAAGTGTAGCCTCTATAGATGAAAGGATAGCCTCTATAGATGATAAAGTGTAACTCTATAGATGAAAGGATAGCCTCTATAGATGATAAAGTGTAGCCTCTATAGATGAAAGTATAGCCTCTATAGATGATAAAGTGTAACTCTATAGATGAAAGGATAGCCTCTATAGATGATAAAGTGTAACTCTATAGATGAAAGGATAGCCTCTATAGATGATAAAGTGTAACTCTATAGATGAAAGGATAGCCTCTATAGATGATAAAGTGTAACTCTATAGATGAAAGGATAGCCTCTATAGATGATAAAGTGTAACTCTATAGATGAAAGGATAGCCTCTATAGATGATAAAGTGTAACTCTATAGATGAAAGGATAGCCTCTATATATGATAAAGTGTAACTCTATAGATGAAAGGATAGCCTCTATAGATGATAAAGTGTAACTCTATAGATGAAAGGATAGCCTCTATAGATGATAAAGTGTAACTCTATAGATGAAAGGATAGCCTCTATAGATTATAAAGTGTAACTCTATAGATGAAAGGATAGCCTCTATAGATGATAAAGTGTAACTCTATAGATGAAAGGATAGCCTCTATAGATGATAAAGTGTAGCCTCTATAGATGAAAGGATAGCCTCTATAGATGATAAAGTGTAACTCTATAGATGAAAGGATAGCCTCTATAGATGATAAAGTGTAACTCTATAGATGAAAGGATAGCCTCTATAGATGATAAAGTGTAACTCTATAGATGAAAGGATAGCCTCTATAGATGATAAAGTGTAACTCTATAGATGAAAGGATAGCCTCTATAGATGATAAAGTGTAACTCTATAGATGAAAGGATAGCCTCTATAGATGATAAAGTGTAACTCTATAGATGAAAGGATAGCCTCTATAGATGATAAAGTGTAACTCTATAGATGAAAGGATAGCCTCTATAGATGATAAAGTGTAACTCTATAGATGAAAGGATAGCCTCTATAGATGATAAAGTGTAACTCTATAGATGAAAGGATAGCCTCTATAGATGATAAAGTGTAACTCTATAGATGAAAGGATAGCCTCTATAGATGATAAAGTGTAACTCTATAGATGAAAGGATAGCCTCTATAGATGATAAAGTGTAACTCTATAGATGAAAGGATAGCCTCTATAGATGAAAGGATAGCCTCTATAGATGATAAAGTGTAACTCTATAGATGAAAGGATAGCCTCTATAGATGAAAGGATAGCCTCTATAGATGAAAGGATAGCCTCTATAGATGATAAAGTGTAACTCTATAGATGAAAGGATAGCCTCTATAGATGATAAAGTGTAACTCTATAGATGAAAGGATAGCCTCTATAGATGATAAAGTGTAACTCTATAGATGAAAGGATAGGCTCTATAGATGAAAGGATAGCCTCTATAGATGAAAGGATAGCCTCTATAGATGATAAAGTGTAACTCTATAGATGAAAGGATAGCCTCTATAGATGATAAAGTGTAACTCTATAGATGAAAGGATAGGATAGCCTCTAACTTTAGGCATCAGTTGTCAGAGCACCTTACCGATCACTGCACCTGTACACAGCCCATCTGAAATTAGCCCGCCCAACTACCTCATCCCTATATTGTTATTTATTTTGCTCATCTGTACCCCAGTATCTCTATTTGCACATCATCTCTTGCACATCATTCCAGTGTTAATACTAAATTGTAATTATTTTGCACTATAGCCTATTTTATTGCCTTACCTCCATAACTTGCTAAATTTGCACACTGTATATTAATTGTATTTCTGTTGTATTTTTTTGATTTTTGTTTTGTTTTACCCCATATGTAACTCTGTGTTGTTGTTTTTATCGCACTGCTATGCTTTATCTTGGCCAGGTCGCAGTTGTAAATGAGAACTTGTTCTCAACTGGTTTACCTGGTTAAATAAAGGTGAAATAAAAAATAAAAATAAAAAATAAAGTGTAACTCTATAGATGAAAGGATAGCCTCTATAGATGAAAGGATAGCCTCTATAGATGATAAAGTGTAACTCTATAGATGAAAGGATAGCTTCTAGATAATAGAAAGTGTGACTCAAATGTCAAACCATTGATGTTAGGCTAATGCATGTGTTTATGTTAATTGGATGGGTATTTTTAGCCTATAAGGCTAATTCAAGTGTTTGAACTTTGTAACGCTGCTGCGGCCTTCTAGCACAGCTGCATGGGATTGGTCTGATTATGATGGGTGTGGTTTCTTGCCCCTTTTTCCTCCAAACATAACGATGGTCATTATGGCCAAACAGTTCTATTTTTATTTCATCTGGCTAGAGGACATTTCTCCAAAAAGTACGATCTTTGTCCCCATGTGCAGTTGCAAACCGTAGTCTGGCTTTTTAATGGCGGTTTTGGAGCAGTGGTTTCTTCCTTGCTGAGCGGCCTTTCAGGTTATGTTGATATAGGACTCATTTTACTGTGGATATAGATACCTTTATACCTGTTTCCTCCAGCATCTTCACAAGGTCCTTTGCTGTTGTTCTGGAATTGATTTGCACTTTTCGCACCAAAGTACGTTCATCTCTAGGAGACAGAACGCATCTCCTTCCTGAGCGGTATGATGGCTGCGTGGTCCCATGGTGTTTATACTTGCGTACTATTGTTTGTACAGATGAACGTGTTACCTTCAGGCATTTGGAAATTGCTCCCAAGGATGAACCAGACTTGTGGAGGTCTTGGCTGATTTCTTTTGATTTTCCCATGATGTCAAGCAAAGAGGTAGGCCTTGAAATACATCCACAGGTACACCTCCAATTGACTCAAATGATGTCAATTAGCCTACCAGAAGCTTCTAAAGCCATGACATCATTTTCTGGAATTTTCCAAGCTGTTTAAAGGCACAGTCAACTTAGTGTATGTAAACTTCTGACCCACTGTAATTGTGATTAAGTGAAATAATCTGTCTGTAAACAATTGTTGGCAAAATTACTTGTGTCATGCACAAAGTAGATGTCCTAACCGACTTGCTAAAACTATAGTTTGTTAACAAGACATTTGTGGAGTGGTTGAAAAACGAGTTTTAATGACTCCAACCTAAGTGTATGTAAACTTCCGACTTCAACTGTAGCTAGCAATGTACATAGTATGTTTCTAGTGTTTTGATAATGCCATGATTTTATATATAACAGTATGTAACCTGTTTCCCTGTTCCCAGGACACTGCGGTCAAGGCAGAGACCGGAGCAGGCGTGCATCAACAACTGGAACTACTACACAGCCTCAGTGAGCCCTGTGTGTGGCTCCAACGGAATCACCTGCCTCTCTGCCTGCCTCGCTGGCTGCCTCTCTGCCTGCCTCGCTGGCTGCCTCTCTGCCTGCCTCGCTGGCTGCCTCTCTGCCTGCCTCGCTGGCTGCCTCTCTGCTTGCCTCGCTGGCTGCCTCGCTGGCTGCCTCGCTGGCTGCCTCGCTGGCTGCCTCTCTGCCTGCCTCTCTGCCTGCTTCGCTGGCTGCCTCTCTGCCTGCTTCGCTGGCTGCCTCTCTGCCTGCTTCGCTGGCTGCCTCGCTGGCTGCCTCGCTGGCTGCCTCGCTGCCTGCCTCGCTGGCTGCCTCGCTGGCTGCCTCTCTGCCTGCTTCGCTGGCTGCCTCTCTGCCTGCTTCGCTGGCTGCCTCTCTGCCTGCTTCGCTGGCTGCCTCTCTGCCTGCTTCGCTGGCTGCCTCACACCTGTAAGTCCCTGGTCTTATGGCAGGACCTTTACAGATATACATTAGCCTCAAAGCTGTCCTGTGGTAGGATCGCTGCATTACCATTCACATCATAGTAGATCATATAAACGCATAGGGTACAGCATGTCAGGTTCACCAAAACCAAAGGATTAAAGCTATATTAGTCATGTAGGTGATATATAGAAGTCTGTGACTGTGTCCCAAATAGCACCCTATTCCCTATATAGTGCACTACTTTAGACCAGAGGATGGCACCCTATTCCCTATATAGTGCACTACTTTAGACCAGAGGATGGCACCCTATTCCCTATATAGTGCACTACTTTAGACCAGAGAATGGTACCCTATTCCCTATATAGTGCACTACTTTAGACCAGAGAATGGTACCCTATTCCCTATATAGTGCACTACTTTAGACCAGAGAATGGTACCCTATTCCCTATATAGTGCACTACTTTAGACCAGAGAATGGTACCCTATTCCCTATATAGTGCACTACTTTAGACCAGAGAATGGTACCCTATTCCCTATATAGTGCACTACTTTAGACCAGAGAATGGTACCCTATTCCCTATATAGTGCACTACTTTAGACCAGAGCCCAATGATTCCTGTAGTGAATATATTGTATCCTCTCCAGAACCAGCTGTATGTCTATCTATAGGTGATGTCCTCTCCTGTCCTCCAGAACCAGCTGTATGTCTGTCTATAGGTGATGTCCTCTCCTGTCCTCCTCCAGAACCAGCTGTATGTCTATCTATAGGTGATGTCCTCTCCTGTCCTCCAGAACCAGCTGTATGTCTGTCTAGAGGTGATGTCCTCTCCTGTCCTCCTCCAGAACCAGCTGTATGTCTATCTATAGGTGACGTCCTCTCCTGTCCTCCTCCAGAACCAGCTGTATGTCTATCTATAGGTGATGTCCTCTCCTGTCCTCCTCCAGAACCAGCTGTATGTCTATCTATAGGTGACGTCCTCTCCTGTCCTCCTCCAGAACCAGCTGTATGTCTATCTATAGGTGATGTCCTCTCCTGTCCTCCTCCAGAACCAGCTGTATGTCTATCTATAGGTGATGTCCTCTCCTGTCCTCCTCCAGAACCAGCTGTATGTCTATCTATAGGTGATGTCCTCTCCTGTCCTCCTCCAGAACCAGCTGTATGTCTGTCTATAGGTGATGTCCTCTCCTGTCCTCCTCCAGAACCAGCTGTATGTCTGTCTATAGGTGATGTCCTCTCCTGTCCTCCTCCAGAACCAGCTGTATGTCTATCTATAGGTGATGTCCTCTCCTGTCCTCCAGAACCAGCTGTATGTCTATCTATAGGTGATGTCCTCTCCTGTCCTCCTCCAGAACCAGCTGTATGTCTATCTATAGGTGATGTCCTCTCCTGTCCTCCTCCAGAACCAGCTGTATGTCTATCTATAGGTGATGTCCTCTCCTGTCCTCCTCCAGAACCAGCTGTATGTCTATCTATAGGTGATGTCCTCTCCTGTCCTCCTCCAGAACCAGCTGTATGTCTATCTATAGGTGATGTCCTCTCCTGTCCTCCTCCAGAACCAGCTGTATGTCTATCTATAGGTGATGTCCTCTCCTGTCCTCCTCCAGAACCAGCTGTATGTCTGTCTATAGGTGATGTCCTCTCCTGTCCTCCTCCAGAACCAGCTGTATGTCTATCTATAGGTGACGTCCTCTCCTGTCCTCCTCCAGAACCAGCTGTATGTCTATCTATAGGTGATGTCCTCTCCTGTCCTCCTCCAGAACCAGCTGTATGTCTGTCTATAGGTGATGTCCTCTCCTGTCCTCCTCCAGAACCAGCTGTATGTCTATCTATAGGTGATGTCCTCTCCTGTCCTCCTCCAGAACCAGCTGTATGTCTATCTATAGGTGATGTCCTCTCCTGTCCTCCTCCAGAACCAGCTGTATGTCTATCTATAGGTGATGTCCTCTCCTGTCCTCCAGAACCAGCTGTATGTCTATCTATAGGTGATGTCCTCTCCTGTCCTCCAGAACCAGCTGTATGTCTATCTATAGGTGATGTCCTCTCCTGTCCTCCTCCAGAACCAGCTGTATGTCTATCTATAGGTGATGTCCTCTCCTGTCCTCCTCCAGAACCAGCTGTATGTCTATCTATAGGTGATGTCCTCTCCTGTCCTCCTCCAGAACCAGCTGTATGTCTATCTATAGGTGATGTCCTCTCCTGTCCTCCTCCAGAACCAGCTGTATGTCTATCTATAGGTGATGTCCTCTCCTGTCCTCCAGAACCAGCTGTATGTCTATATATAGGTGATGTCCTCTCCTGTCCTCCAGAACCAGCTGTATGTCTATCTATAGGTGATGTCCTCTCCTGTCCTCCTCCAGAACCAGCTGTATGTCTATCTATAGGTGATGTCCTCTCCTGTCCTCCTCCAGAACCAGCTGTATGTCTATCTATAGGTGATGTCCTCTCCTGTCCTCCAGAACCAGCTGTATGTCTATCTATAGGTGATGTCCTCTCCTGTCCTCCAGAACCAGCTGTATGTCTGTCTATAGGTGATGTCCTCTCCTGTCCTCCAGAACCAGCTGTATGTCTATCTATAGGTGATGTCCTCTCCTGTCCTCCTCCAGAACCAGCTGTATGTCTATCTATAGGTGATGTCCTCTCCTGTCCTCCAGAACCAGCTGTATGTCTATCTATAGGTGATGTCCTCTCCTGTCCTCCTCCAGAACCAGCTGTATGTCTATCTATAGGTGATGTCCTCTCCTGTCCTCCTCCAGAACCAGCTGTATGTCTATCTATAGGTGATGTCCTCTCCTGTCCTCCTCCAGAACCAGCTGTATGTCTATCTATAGGTGATGTCCTCCTCCAGAACCAGCTGTATGTCTATCTATAGGTGATGTCCTCTCCTGTCCTCCAGAACCAGCTGTATGTCTATCTATAGGTGATGTCCTCTCCTGTCCTCCTCCAGAACCAGCTGTATGTCTATCTATAGGTGATGTCCTCTCCTGTCCTCCAGAACCAGCTGTATGTCTATCTATAGGTGATGTCCTCTCCTGTCCTCCTCCAGAACCAGCTGTATGTCTGTCTATAGGTGATGTCCTCTCCTGTCCTCCTCCAGAACCAGCTGTATGTCTATCTATAGGTGATGTCCTCTCCTGTCCTCCTCCAGAACCAGCTGTATGTCTATCTATAGGTGATGTCCTCTCCTGTCCTCCTCCAGAACCAGCTGTATGTCTATCTATAGGTGATGTCCTCTCCTGTCCTCCTCCAGAACCAGCTGTATGTCTATCTATAGGTGATGTCCTCTCCTGTCCTCCTCCAGAACCAGCTGTATGTCTGTCTATAGGTGATGTCCTCTCCTGTCCTCCTCCAGAACCAGCTGTATGTCTGTCTATAGGTGATGTCCTCTCCTGTCCTCCTCCAGAACCAGCTGTATGTCTATCTATAGGTGATGTCCTCTCCTGTCCTCCTCCAGAACCAGCTGTATGTCTATCTATAGGTGATGTCCTCTCCTGTCCTCCTCCAGAACCAGCTGTATGTCTATCTATAGGTGATGTCCTCTCCTGTCCTCCAGAACCAGCTGTATGTCTATCTATAGGTGATGTCCTCTCCTGTCCTCCAGAACCAGCTGTATGTCTATCTATAGGTGATGTCCTCTCCTGTCCTCCTCCAGAACCAGCTGTATGTCTATCTATAGGTGATGTCCTCTCCTGTCCTCCTCCAAAACCAGCTGTATGTCTATCTATAGGTGATGTCCTCTCCTGTCCTCCTCCAGAACCAGCTGTATGTCTATCTATAGGTGATGTCCTCTCCTGTCCTCCTCCAGAACCAGCTGTATGTCTATCTATAGGTGATGTCCTCTCCTGTCCTCCAGAACCAGCTGTATGTCTATCTATAGGTGATGTCCTCTCCTGTCCTCCAGAACCAGCTGTATGTCTATCTATAGGTGATGTCCTCTCCTGTCCTCCTCCAGAACCAGCTGTATGTCTATCTATAGGTGATGTCCTCTCCTGTCCTCCAGAACCAGCTGTATGTCTATCTATAGGTGATGTCCTCTCCTGTCCTCCTCCAGAACCAGCTGTATGTCTATCTATAGGTGATGTCCTCTCCTGTCCTCCTCCAGAACCAGCTGTATGTCTATCTATAGGTGATGTCCTCTCCTGTCCTCCTCCAGAACCAGCTGTATGTCTGTCTATAGGTGATGTCCTCTCCTGTCCTCCTCCAGAACCAGCTGTATGTCTATCTATAGGTGATGTCCTCTCCTGTCCTCCTCCAGAACCAGCTGTATGTCTGTCTATAGGTGATGTCCTCTCCTGTCCTCCTCCAGAACCAGCTGTATGTCTATCTATAGGTGATGTCCTCTCCTGTCCTCCTCCAGAACCAGCTGTATGTCTATCTATAGGTGATGTCCTCTCCTGTCCTCCAGAACCAGCTGTATGTCTATCTATAGGTGATGTCCTCTCCTGTCCTCCAGAACCAGCTGTATGTCTGTCTATAGGTGATGTCCTCTCCTGTCCTCCAGAACCAGCTGTATGTCTATCTATAGGTGATGTCCTCTCCTGTCCTCCTCCAGAACCAGCTGTATGTCTATCTATAGGTGATGTCCTCTCCTGTCCTCCAGAACCAGCTGTATGTCTATCTATAGGTGATGTCCTCTCCTGTCCTCCTCCAGAACCAGCTGTATGTCTATCTATAGGTGATGTCCTCTCCTGTCCTCCTCCAGAACCAGCTGTATGTCTATCTATAGGTGATGTCCTCTCCTGTCCTCCTCCAGAACCAGCTGTATGTCTATCTATAGGTGATGTCCTCCTCCAGAACCAGCTGTATGTCTATCTATAGGTGATGTCCTCTCCTGTCCTCCAGAACCAGCTGTATGTCTGTCTATAGGTGATGTCCTCTCCTGTCCTCCTCCAGAACCAGCTGTATGTCTATCTATAGGTGATGTCCTCTCCTGTCCTCCTCCAGAACCAGCTGTATGTCTATCTATAGGTGATGTCCTCTCCTGTCCTCCTCCAGAACCAGCTGTATGTCTATCTATAGGTGATGTCCTCTCCTGTCCTCCAGAACCAGCTGTATGTCTATCTATAGGTGATGTCCTCTCCTGTCCTCCTCCAGAACCAGCTGTATGTCTGTCTATAGGTGATGTCCTCTCCTGTCCTCCTCCAGAACCAGCTGTATGTCTGTCTATAGGTGATGTCCTCTCCTGTCCTCCTCCAGAACCAGCTGTATGTCTATCTATAGGTGATGTCCTCTCCTGTCCTCCTCCAGAACCAGCTGTATGTCTATCTATAGGTGATGTCCTCTCCTGTCCTCCTCCAGAACCAGCTGTATGTCTATCTATAGGTGATGTCCTCTCCTGTCCTCCTCCAGAACCAGCTGTATGTCTGTCTAGAGGTGATGTCCTCTCCTGTCCTCCTCCAGAACCAGCTGTATGTATATCTATAGGTGATGTCCTCTCCTGTCCTCCTCCAGAACCAGCTGTATGTCTATCTATAGGTGATGTCCTCTCCTGTCCTCCTCCAGAACCAGCTGTATGTCTATCTATAGGTGATGTCCTCTCCTGTCCTCCTCCAGAACCAGCTGTATGTCTATCTATAGGTGATGTCCTCTCCTGTCCTCCAGAACCAGCTGTATGTCTATCTATAGGTGATGTCCTCTCCTGTCCTCCTCCAGAACCAGCTGTATGTCTATCTATAGGTGATGTCCTCTCCTGTCCTCCTCCAGAACCAGCTGTATGTCTATCTATAGGTGATGTCCTCTCCTGTCCTCCAGAACCAGCTGTATGTCTATCTATAGGTGATGTCCTCTCCTGTCCTCCTCCAGAACCAGCTGTATGTCTATCTATAGGTGATGTCCTCTCCTGTCCTCCAGAACCAGCTGTATGTCTATCTATAGGTGATGTCCTCTCTTGTCCTCCTCCAGAACCAGCTGTATGTCTATCTATAGGTGATGTCCTCTCCTGTCCTCCTCCAGAACCAGCTGTATGTCTGTCTATAGGTGATGTCCTCTCCTGTCCTCCTCCAGAACCAGCTGTATGTCTGTCTATAGGTGATGTCCTCTCCTGTCCTCCTCCAGAACCAGCTGTATGTCTATCTATAGGTGATGTCCTCTCCTGTCCTCCTCCAGAACCAGCTGTATGTCTGTCTATAGGTGATGTCCTCTCCTGTCCTCCTCCAGAACCAGCTGTATGTCTATCTATAGGTGATGTCCTCTCCTGTCCTCCTCCAGAACCAGTTGTATGTCTATCTATAGGTGATGTCCTCTCCTGTCCTCCAGAACCAGCTGTATGTCTATCTATAGGTGATGTCCTCTCCTGTCCTCCTCCAGAACCAGCTGTATGTCTGTCTATAGGTGATGTCCTCTCCTGTCCTCCTCCAGAACCAGCTGTATGTCTATCTATAGGTGATGTCCTCTCCTGTCCTCCAGAACCAGCTGTATGTCTGTCTATAGGTGATGTCCTCTCCTGTCCTCCTCCAGAACCAGCTGTATGTCTATCTATAGGTGATGTCCTCTCCTGTCCTCCTCCAGAACCAGCTGTATGTCTGTCTATAGGTGATGTCCTCTCCTGTCCTCCTCCAGAACCAGCTGTATGTCTATCTATAGGTGATGTCCTCTCCTGTCCTCCAGAACCAGCTGTATGTCTATCTATAGGTGATGTCCTCTCCTGTCCTCCTCCAGAACCAGCTGTATGTCTGTCTATAGGTGATGTCCTCTCCTGTCCTCCTCCAGAACCAGCTGTATGTCTATCTATAGGTGATGTCCTCTCCTGTCCTCCAGAACCAGCTGTATGTCTGTCTATAGGTGATGTCCTCTCCTGTCCTCCTCCAGAACCAGCTGTATGTCTATCTATAGGTGATGTCCTCTCCTGTCCTCCTCCAGAACCAGCTGTATGTCTATCTATAGGTGATGTCCTCTCCTGTCCTCCAGAACCAGCTGTATGTCTATCTATAGGTGATGTCCTCTCCTGTCCTCCAGAACCAGCTGTATGTCTATCTATAGGTGATGTCCTCTCCTGTCCTCCTCCAGAACCAGCTGTATGTCTATCTATAGGTGATGTCCTCTCCTGTCCTCCTCCAGAACCAGCTGTATGTCTATCTATAGGTGATGTCCTCTCCTGTCCTCCTCCAGAACCAGCTGTATGTCTATCTATAGGTGATGTCCTCTCCTGTCCTCCTCCAGAACCAGCTGTATGTCTATCTATAGGTGATGTCCTCTCCTGTCCTCCTCCAGAACCAGCTGTATGTCTATCTATAGGTGATGTCCTCTCCTGTCCTCCAGAACCAGCTGTATGTCTATCTATAGGTGATGTCCTCTCCTGTCCTCCTCCAGAACCAGCTGTATGTCTATCTATAGGTGATGTCCTCTCCTGTCCTCCAGAACCAGCTGTATGTCTGTCTATAGGTGATGTCCTCTCCTGTCCTCCTCCAGAACCAGCTGTATGTCTGTCTATAGGTGATGTCCTCTCCTGTCCTCCTCCAGAACCAGCTGTATGTCTATCTATAGGTGATGTCCTCTCCTGTCCTCCAGAACCAGCTGTATGTCTATCTATAGGTGATGTCCTCTCCTGTCCTCCTCCAGAACCAGCTGTATGTCTATCTATAGGTGATGTCCTCTCCTGTCCTCCAGAACCAGCTGTATGTCTATCTATAGGTGACGTCCTCTCCTGTCCTCCTCCAGAACCAGCTGTATGTCTATCTATAGGTGATGTCCTCTCCTGTCCTCCTCCAGAACCAGCTGTATGTCTATCTATAGGTGATGTCCTCTCCTGTCCTCCTCCAGAACCAGCTGTATGTCTGTCTATAGGTGATGTCCTCTCCTGTCCTCCTCCAGAACCAGCTGTATGTCTATCTATAGGTGATGTCCTCTCCTGTCCTCCAGAACCAGCTGTATGTCTATCTATAGGTGATGTCCTCTCCTGTCCTCCTCCAGAACCAGCTGTATGTCTGTCTATAGGTGATGTCCTCTCCTGTCCTCCTCCAGAACCAGCTGTATGTCTATCTATAGGTGATGTCCTCTCCTGTCCTCCAGAACCAGCTGTATGTCTGTCTATAGGTGATGTCCTCTCCTGTCCTCCTCCAGAACCAGCTGTATGTCTATCTATAGGTGATGTCCTCTCCTGTCCTCCAGAACCAGCTGTATGTCTATCTATAGGTGATGTCCTCTCCTGTCCTCCAGAACCAGCTGTATGTCTATCTATAGGTGATGTCCTCTCCTGTCCTCCTCCAGAACCAGCTGTATGTCTATCTATAGGTGATGTCCTCTCCTGTCCTCCTCCAGAACCAGCTGTATGTCTATCTATAGGTGATGTCCTCTCCTGTCCTCCTCCAGAACCAGCTGTATGTCTATCTATAGGTGATGTCCTCTCCTGTCCTCCTCCAGAACCAGCTGTATGTCTATCTATAGGTGATGTCCTCTCCTGTCCTCCTCCAGAACCAGCTGTATGTCTATCTATAGGTGATGTCCTCTCCTGTCCTCCAGAACCAGCTGTATGTCTATCTATAGGTGATGTCCTCTCCTGTCCTCCTCCAGAACCAGCTGTATGTCTATCTATAGGTGATGTCCTCTCCTGTCTTCCAGAACCAGCTGTATGTCTGTCTATAGGTGATGTCCTCTCCTGTCCTCCTCCAGAACCAGCTGTATGTCTGTCTATAGGTGATGTCCTCTCCTGTCCTCCTCCAGAACCAGCTGTATGTCTATCTATAGGTGATGTCCTCTCCTGTCCTCCAGAACCAGCTGTATGTCTATCTATAGGTGATGTCCTCTCCTGTCCTCCTCCAGAACCAGCTGTATGTCTATCTATAGGTGATGTCCTCTCCTGTCCTCCAGAACCAGCTGTATGTCTATCTATAGGTGACGTCCTCTCCTGTCCTCCTCCAGAACCAGCTGTATGTCTATCTATAGGTGATGTCCTCTCCTGTCCTCCTCCAGAACCAGCTGTATGTCTATCTATAGGTGATGTCCTCTCCTGTCCTCCTCCAGAACCAGCTGTATGTCTATCTATAGGTGATGTCCTCTCCTGTCCTCCTCCAGAACCAGCTGTATGTCTATCTATAGGTGATGTCCTCTCCTGTCCTCCTCCAGAACCAGCTGTATGTCTGTCTATAGGTGATGTCCTCTCCTGTCCTCCTCCAGAACCAGCTGTATGTCTATCTATAGGTGACGTCCTCTCCTGTCCTCCTCCAGAACCAGCTGTATGTCTATCTATAGGTGATGTCCTCTCCTGTCCTCCTCCAGAACCAGCTGTATGTCTATCTATAGGTGACGTCCTCTCCTGTCCTCCTCCAGAACCAGCTGTATGTCTATCTATAGGTGATGTCCTCTCCTGTCCTCCTCCAGAACCAGCTGTATGTCTATCTATAGGTGATGTCCTCTCCTGTCCTCCTCCAGAACCAGCTGTATGTCTGTCTATAGGTGATGTCCTCTCCTGTCTCCTCCAGAACCAGCTGTATGTCTATCTATAGGTGATGTCCTCTCCTGTCCTCCTCCAGAACCAGCTGTATGTCTATCTATAGGTGATGTCCTCTCCTGTCCTCCAGAACCAGCTGTATGTCTATCTATAGGTGATGTCCTCTCCTGTCCTCCTCCAGAACCAGCTGTATGTCTATCTATAGGTGATGTCCTCTCCTGTCCTCCAGAACCAGCTGTATGTCTGTCTATAGGTGATGTCCTCTCCTGTCCTCCTCCAGAACCAGCTGTATGTCTGTCTATAGGTGATGTCCTCTCCTGTCCTCCTCCAGAACCAGCTGTATGTCTATCTATAGGTGATGTCCTCTCCTGTCCTCCTCCAGAACCAGCTGTATGTCTGTCTATAGGTGATGTCCTCTCCTGTCCTCCAGAACCAGCTGTATGTCTGTCTATAGGTGATGTCCTCTCCTGTCCTCCTCCAGAACCAGCTGTATGTCTATCTATAGGTGACGTCCTCTCCTGTCCTCCTCCAGAACCAGCTGTATGTCTATCTATAGGTGATGTCCTCTCCTGTCCTCCTCCAGAACCAGCTGTATGTCTATCTATAGGTGATGTCCTCTCCTGTCCTCCAGAACCAGCTGTATGTCTGTCTATAGGTGATGTCCTTTCCTGTCCTCCTCCAGAACCAGCTGTATGTCTATCTATAGGTGATGTCCTCTCCTGTCCTCCAGAACCAGCTGTATGTCTGTCTATAGGTGATGTCCTCTCCTGTCCTCCTCCAGAACCAGCTGTATGTCTATCTATAGGTGATGTCCTCTCCTGTCCTCCTCCAGAACCAGCTGTATGTCTGTCTATAGGTGATGTCCTCTCCTGTCCTCCTCCAGAACCAGCTGTATGTCTATCTATAGGTGATGTCCTCTCCTGTCCTCCAGAACCAGCTGTATGTCTATCTATAGGTGATGTCCTCTCCTGTCCTCCAGAACCAGCTGTATGTCTATCTATAGGTGACGTCCTCTCCTGTCCTCCAGAACCAGCTGTATGTCTGTCTATAGGTGATGTCCTCTCCTGTCCTCCTCCAGAACCAGCTGTATGTCTATCTATAGGTGATGTCCTCTCCTGTCCTCCTCCAGAACCAGCTGTATGTCTGTCTATAGGTGATGTCCTCTCCTGTCCTCCTCCAGAACCAGCTGTATGTCTATCTATAGGTGATGTCCTCTCCTGTCCTCCTCCAGAACCAGCTGTATGTCTATCTATAGGTGATGTCCTCTCCTGTCCTCCAGAACCAGCTGTATGTCTATCTATAGGTGATGTCCTCTCCTGTCCTCCAGAACCAGCTGTATGTCTGTCTATAGGTGATGTCCTCTCCTGTCCTCCTCCAGAACCAGCTGTATGTCTATCTATAGGTGATGTCCTCTCCTGTCCTCCAGAACCAGCTGTATGTCTGTCTATAGGTGATGTCCTCTCCTGTCCTCCTCCAGAACCAGCTGTATGTCTATCTATAGGTGATGTCCTCTCCTGTCCTCCTCCAGAACCAGCTGTATGTCTATCTATAGGTGATGTCCTCTCCTGTCCTCCTCCAGAACCAGCTGTATGTCTATCTATAGGTGATGTCCTCTCCTGTCCTCCTCCAGAACCAGCTGTATGTCTATCTATAGGTGATGTCCTCTCCTGTCCTCCTCCAGAACCAGCTGTATGTCTATCTATAGGTGATGTCCTCTCCTGTCCTCCAGAACCAGCTGTATGTCTATCTATAGGTGATGTCCTCTCCTGTCCTCCAGAACCAGCTGTATGTCTATCTATAGGTGATGTCCTCTCCTGTCCTCCTCCAGAACCAGCTGTATGTCTGTCTATAGGTGATGTCCTCTCCTGTCCTCCTCCAGAACCAGCTGTATGTCTATCTATAGGTGATGTCCTCTCCTGTCCTCCTCCAGAACCAGCTGTATGTCTATCTATAGGTGATGTCCTCTCCTGTCCTCCAGAACCAGCTGTATGTCTATCTATAGGTGACGTCCTCTCCTGTCCTCCTCCAGAACCAGCTGTATGTCTATCTATAGGTGATGTCCTCTCCTGTCCTCCAGAACCAGCTGTATGTCTATCTATAGGTGATGTCCTCTCCTGTCCTCCAGAACCAGCTGTATGTCTGTCTATAGGTGATGTCCTCTCCTGTCCTCCTCCAGAACCAGCTGTATGTCTATCTATAGGTGATGTCCTCTCCTGTCCTCCTCCAGAACCAGCTGTATGTCTATCTATAGGTGATGTCCTCTCCTGTCCTCCTCCAGAACCAGCTGTATGTCTATCTATAGGTGACGTCCTCTCCTGTCCTCCTCCAGAACCAGCTGTATGTCTATCTATAGGTGATGTCCTCTCCTGTCCTCCAGAACCAGCTGTATGTCTGTCTATAGGTGATGTCCTCTCCTGTCCTCCAGAACCAGCTGTATGTCTGTCTATAGGTGACGTCCTCTCCTGTCCTCCTCCAGAACCAGCTGTATGTCTGTCTAGAGGTGATGTCCTCTCCTGTCCTCCTCCAGAACCAGCTGTATGTCTATCTATAGGTGACGTCCTCTCCTGTCCTCCTCCAGAACCAGCTGTATGTCTATCTATAGGTGATGTCCTCTCCTGTCCTCCTCCAGAACCAGCTGTATGTCTGTCTATAGGTGATGTCCTCTCCTGTCCTCCTCCAGAACCAGCTGTATGTCTATCTATAGGTGATGTCCTCTCCTGTCCTCCTCCAGAACCAGCTGTATGTCTATCTATAGGTGATGTCCTCTCCTGTCCTCCTCCAGAACCAGCTGTATGTCTATCTATAGGTGATGTCCTCTCCTGTCCTCCAGAACCAGCTGTATGTCTATCTATAGGTGATGTCCTCTCCTGTCCTCCTCCAGAACCAGCTGTATGTCTGTCTATAGGTGATGTCCTCTCCTGTCCTCCTCCAGAACCAGCTGTATGTCTATCTATAGGTGATGTCCTCTCCTGTCCTCCTCCAGAACCAGCTGTATGTCTATCTATAGGTGATGTCCTCTCCTGTCCTCCTCCAGAACCAGCTGTATGTCTGTCTATAGGTGATGTCCTCTCCTGTCCTCCAGAACCAGCAGTAAGGAGGAGGAGGCGGTGGCGTTGCCGGGGAAATGCCCCAGTCCAGGCTGCCAACAGGCCTTTCTCACCTTCCTTTGTGTCATCTGTGTGTGCAGCATGATCGGTGCCATGGCCCAGACACCCTCCGTCGTCATGCTTATCAGGTAGCCTCTATCCATGACCTCTAACCCTGACCTCCTCTGTCATCATACTCTTCAGGTAGCCTCTATCCATGACCTCTAACCCTGACCCCCTCTGTCATCATACTCTTCAGGTAGCCTCTATCCATGACCTCTAACCCTGACCCCCTCTGTCATCATACTCTTCAGGTAGCCTCTATCCATGACCTCTAACCCTGACCCCCTCTGTCATCATACTCTTCAGGTAGCCTCTATCCATGACCTCTAACCCTGACCCCCTCTGTCATCATACTCTTCAGGTAGCCTCTATCCATGACCTCTAACCCTGACCCCATCTGTCATCATACTCTTCAGGTAGCCTCTATCCATGACCTCTAACCCTGACCCCCTCTGTCATCATACTCTTCAGGTAGCCTCTATCCATGACCTCTAACCCTGACCCCCTCTGTCATCATACTCTTCAGGTAGCCTCTATCCATGACCTCTAACCCTGACCCCCTCTGTCATCATACTCTTCAGGTAGCCTCTATCCATGACCTCTAACCCTGACCCCCTCTGTCATCATACTCTTCAGGTAGCCTCTATCCATGACCTCTAACCCTGACCCCCTCTGTCATCATACTCTTCAGGTAGCCTCTATCCATGACCTCTAACCCTGACCCCCTCTGTCATCATACTCTTCAGGTAGCCTCTATCCATGACCTCTAACCCTGACCCCCTCTGTCATCATACTCTTCAGGTAGCCTCTATCCATGACCTCTAACCCTGACCCCCTCTGTCATCATACTCTTCAGGTAGCCTCTATCCATGACCTCTAACCCTGACCCCCTCTGTCATCATACTCTTCAGGTAGCCTCTATCCATGACCTCTAACCCTGACCCCCTCTGTCATCATACTCTTCAGGTAGCCTCTATCCATGACCTCTAACCCTGACCCCCTCTGTCATCATACTCTTCAGGTAGCCTCTATCCATGACCTCTAACCCTGACCCCCTCTGTCATCATACTCTTCAGGTAGCCTCTATCCATGACCTCTAACCCTGACCCCCTCTGTCATCATACTCTTCAGGTAGCCTCTATCCATGACCTCTAACCCTGACCCCCTCTGTCATCATACTCTTCAGGTAGCCTCTATCCATGACCTCTAACCCTGACCCCCTCTGTCATCATACTCTTCAGGTAGCCTCTATCCATGACCTCTAACCCTGACCCCCTCTGTCATCATACTCATCAGGTTAGACCCCTCAGACGTACCAGTGTTATGTCATCATCCTGTTAAGTTCCCCTTCAAGAAAACCAAATAATATCGCTCAAACAGAAGGGGAAACTAACAAAGAATCACTGACCAACAACCAAAACAGGTGGGGTTTTAGGAGGGGTTCTGAAAGACACTATGGGGGGGTCCACTGGAGGTTGACTAGCAACAACAACTGGGACCTAAAAGACACCCACCATGAGACCCACTAAGGCAAACAAAAGAAAAACCCACACCAAAATTAAAGACAGGAAACAAACCTAGGTGGAGCAAAACGAAATCAGGGAAATCCGATAAAGGATGTTTGTCTAGAAATCAAATAGGGAGAGTCAACTAAAGGTGTTGACCCTCCACATCTCTCAAGACAACTGGCTGTTACTGTGCTGCTGTACATTTTGACTGGGTTTTCTATTGTGTGTTTTTCTTTGTGTTTCAGAACAGTGAGCCCTGAGCTAAAATCCTACGCTCTTGGAGTGATGTTTCTGGGCCTGAGACTTCTAGGTAGGAGATCACTGTCATCAATAACATGTTTCTGGGCCTGAGACTTCTAGGTAGGAGATCACTGTCATCAATAACATGTTTCTGGGCCCGAGACTACTAGGTAGGAGATCACTGTCATCAATAACATGTTTCTGGGCCCGAGACTACTAGGTAGGAGATCACTGTCATCAATAACATGTTTCTGGGCCCGAGACTACTAGGTAGGAGATCACTGTCATCAATACCATGTTTCTGGGCCTGAGACTACTAGGTAGGAGATCACTGTCATCAATAACATGTTTCTGGGCCCGAGACTACTAGGTAGGAGATCACTGTCATCAATAACATGTTTCTGGGCCCGAGACTACTAGGTAGGAGATCACTGTCATCAATAACATGTTTCTGGGCCTGAGACTACTAGGCAGGAGATCACTGTCATCAATAACATGTTTCTGGGCCCGAGACTACTAGGCAGGAGATCACTGTCATCAATAACATGTTTCTGGGCCCGAGACTACTAGACAGGAGATCACTGTAATCAATAACATGTTTCTGGGCCCGAGACTACTAGGTAGGAGATCACTGTCATCAATAACATGTTTCTTGGCCCGAGACTACTAGGTAGGAGATCACTGTCATCAATAACATGTTTCTGGGCCCGAGACTACTAGGTAGGAGATCACTGTCATCAATAACATGTTTCTGGGCCCGAGACTACTAGGTAGGAGATCACTGTCATCAATAACATGTTTATGGGCCCGAGACTACTAGGTGGGAGATCACTGTCATCAATAACATGTTTCTGGGCCCGAGACTACTAGGCAGGAGATCACTGTCATCAATAACATGTTTCTGGGCCCGAGACTACTAGGCAGGAGATCACTGTCATCAATAACATGTTTCTGGGCCCGAGACTACTAGGCAGGAGATCACTGTAATCAATAACATGTTTCTGGGCCCGAGACTACTAGGTAGGAGATCACTGTCATCAATAACATGTTTCTTGGCCCGAGACTACTAGGTAGGAGATCACTGTCATCAATAACATGTTTCTTGGCCCGAGACTACTAGGTAGGAGATCACTGTCATCAATAACATGTTTCTGGGCCCGAGACTACTAGGTAGGAGATCACTGTCATCAATAACATGTTTATGGGCCCGAGACTACTAGGTGGGAGATCACTGTCATCAATAACATGTTTCTGGGCCCGAGACTACTAGGTAGGAGATCACTGTCATCAATAACATGTTTCTGGGCCCGAGACTACTAGGTAGGAGATCACTGTCATCAATAACATGTTTCTGGGCCCGAGACTACTAGGCAGGAGATCACTGTCATCAATAACATGTTTCTGGGCCCGAGACTACTAGGCAGGAGATCACTGTAATCAATAACATGTTTCTGGGCCCGAGACTACTAGGTAGGAGATCACTGTCATCAATAACATGTTTCTTGGCCCGAGACTACTAGGTAGGAGATCACTGTCATCAATAACATGTTTCTGGGCCCGAGACTACTAGGTAGGAGATCACTGTCATCAATAACATGTTTCTGGGCCCGAGACTACTAGGTAGGAGATCACT
>NW_025534969.1:52500-132487 GCF_020615455.1 Coregonus clupeaformis
AGTTAGCAGGTTAAGAGTTCCACCACAGATGATAGACAGGTTTACCAGCAGGCTAGTGGGTTAGCAGGTTAGAGTTCCACCCCAGATGATAGACAGGTTTACCAGCAGGCTAGTGGGTTAGCAGGTTAGAGTTCCACCCCAGATGATAGACAGGTTTACCAGCAGGCTAGTGAGTTAGCAGGTTAGAGTTCCACCCCAGATGATAGACAGGTTTACCAGCAGGCTAGTGGGTTAGCAGGTTAGAGTTCCACCCCAGATGATAGACAGGTTTACCAGCAGGCTAGTGGGTTAGCAGGTTAGAGTTCCACCCCAGATGATAGACAGGTTTACCAGCAGGCTAGTGGGTTAGCAGGTTAGAGTTCCACCCCAGATGATAGACAGGTTTACCAGCAGGCTAGTGGGTTAGCAGGTTAGAGTTCCACCCCAGATGATAGACAGGTTTACCAGCAGGCTAGTGGGTTAGCAGGTTAGAGTTCCACCCCAGATGATAGACAGGTTTACCAGCAGGCTAGTGGGTTAGCAGGTTAGAGTTCCACCCCAGATGATAGACAGGTTTACCAGCAGGCTAGTGGGTTAGCAGGTTAGAGTTCCACCCCAGATGATAGACAGGTTTACCAGCAGGCTAGTGGGTTAGCAGGTTAGAGTTCCACCCCAGATGATAGACAGGTTTACCAGCAGGCTAGTGGGTTAGCAGGTTAGAGTTCCACCCCAGATGATAGACAGGTTTACCAGCAGGCTAGTGAGTTAGCAGGTTAGAGTTCCACCCCAGATGATAGACAGGTTTACCAGCAGGCTAGTGAGTTAGCAGGTTAGAGTTCCACCCCAGATGATAGACAGGTTTACCAGCAGGCTAGTGGGTTAGCAGGTTAGAGTTCCACCCCAGATGATAGACAGGTTTACCAGCAGGCTAGTGGGTTAGCAGGTTAGAGTTCCACCCCAGATGATAGACAGGTTTACCAGCAGGCTAGTGGGTTAGCAGGTTAGAGTTCCACCCCAGATGATAGACAGGTTTACCAGCAGGCTAGTGGGTTAGCAGGTTAGAGTTCCACCCCAGATGATAGACAGGTTTACCAGCAGGCTAGTGGGTTAGCAGGTTAGAGTTCCACCCCAGATGATAGACAGGTTTACCAGCAGGCTAGTGGGTTAGCAGGTTAGAGTTCCACCCCAGATGATAGACAGGTTTACCAGCAGGCTAGTGGGTTAGCAGGTTAGAGTTCCACCCCAGATGATAGACAGGTTTACCAGCAGGCTAGTGGGTTAGCAGGTTAGAGTTCCACCCCAGATGATAGACAGGTTTACCAGCAGGCTAGTGGGTTAGCAGGTTAGAGTTCCACCCCAGATGATAGACAGGTTTACCAGCAGGCTAGTGGGTTAGCAGGTTAGAGTTCCACCCCAGATGATAGACAGGTTTACCAGCAGGCTAGTGGGTTAGCAGGTTAGAGTTCCACCCCAGATGATAGACAGGTTTACCAGCAGGCTAGTGGGTTAGCAGGTTAGAGTTCCACCCCAGATGATAGACAGGTTTACCAGCAGGCTAGTGGGTTAGCAGGTTAGAGTTCCACCCCAGATGATAGACAGGTTTACCAGCAGGCTAGTGGGTTAGCAGGTTAGAGTTCCACCCCAGATGATAGACAGGTTTACCAGCAGGCTAGTGGGTTAGCAGGTTAGAGTTCCACCCCAGATGATAGACAGGTTTACCAGCAGGCTAGTGGGTTAGCAGGTTAGAGTTCCACCCCAGATGATAGACAGGTTTACCAGCAGGCTAGTGGGTTAGCAGGTTAGAGTTCCACCCCAGATGATAGACAGGTTTACCAGCAGGCTAGTGGGTTAGCAGGTTAGAGTTCCACCCCAGATGATAGAGAGGTTTACCAGCAGGCTAGTGGGTTAGCAGGTTAGAGTTCCACCCCAGATGATAGACAGGTTTACCAGCAGGCTAGTGGGTTAGCAGGTTAGAGTTCCACCCCAGATGATAGACAGGTTTACCAGCAGGCTAGTGGGTTAGCAGGTTAGAGTTCCACCCCAGATGATAGACAGGTTTACCAGCAGGCTAGTGGGTTAGCAGGTTAGAGTTCCACCCCAGATGATAGACAGGTTTACCAGCAGGCTAGTGGGTTAGCAGGTTAGAGTTCCACCCCAGATGATAGACAGGTTTACCAGCAGGCTAGTGGGTTAGCAGGTTAGAGTTCCACCCCAGATGATAGACAGGTTTACCAGCAGGCTAGTGGGTTAGCAGGTTAGAGTTCCACCCCAGATGATAGACAGGTTTACCAGCAGGCTAGTGGGTTAGCAGGTTAGAGTTCCACCCCAGATGATAGACAGGTTTACCAGCAGGCTAGTGGGTTAGCAGGTTAGAGTTCCACCCCAGATGATAGACAGGTTTACCAGCAGGCTAGTGGGTTAGCAGGTTAGAGTTCCACCCCAGATGATAGACAGGTTTACCAGCAGGCTAGTGGGTTAGCAGGTTAGAGTTCCACCCCAGATGATAGACAGGTTTACCAGCAGGCTAGTGGGTTAGCAGGTTAGAGTTCCACCCCAGATGATAGACAGGTTTACCAGCAGGCTAGTGGGTTAGCAGGTTAGAGTTCCACCCCAGATGATAGACAGGTTTACCAGCAGGCTAGTGGGTTAGCAGGTTAGAGTTCCACCCCAGATGATAGACAGGTTTACCAGCAGGCTAGTGGGTTAGCAGGTTAGAGTTCCACCCCAGATGATAGACAGGTTTACCAGCAGGCTAGTGGGTTAGCAGGTTAGAGTTCCACCCCAGATGATAGACAGGTTTACCAGCAGGCTAGTGGGTTAGCAGGTTAGAGTTCCACCCCAGATGATAGACAGGTTTACCAGCAGGCTAGTGGGTTAGCAGGTTAGAGTTCCACCCCAGATGATAGACAGGTTTACCAGCAGGCTAGTGGGTTAGCAGGTTAGAGTTCCACCCCAGATGATAGACAGGTTTACCAGCAGGCTAGTGGGTTAGCAGGTTAGAGTTCCACCCCAGATGATAGACAGGTTTACCAGCAGGCTAGTGGGTTAGCAGGTTAGAGTTCCACCCCAGATGATAGACAGGTTTACCAGCAGGCTAGTGGGTTAGCAGGTTAGAGTTCCACCCCAGATGATAGACAGGTTTACCAGCAGGCTAGTGGGTTAGCAGGTTAGAGTTCCACCCCAGATGATAGACAGGTTTACCAGCAGGCTAGTGGGTTAGCAGGTTAGAGTTCCACCCCAGATGATAGACAGGTTTACCAGCAGGCTAGTGGGTTAGCAGGTTAGAGTTCCACCCCAGATGATAGACAGGTTTACCAGCAGGCTAGTGGGTTAGCAGGTTAGAGTTCCACCCCAGATGATAGACAGGTTTACCAGCAGGCTAGTGGGTTAGCAGGTTAGAGTTCCACCCCAGATGATAGACAGGTTTACCAGCAGGCTAGTGGGTTAGCAGGTTAGAGTTCCACCCCAGATGATAGACAGGTTTACCAGCAGGCTAGTGGGTTAGCAGGTTAGAGTTCCACCCCAGATGATAGACAGGTTTACCAGCAGGCTAGTGGGTTAGCAGGTTAGAGTTCCACCCCAGATGATAGACAGGTTTACCAGCAGGCTAGTGGGTTAGCAGGTTAGAGTTCCACCCCAGATGATAGACAGGTTTACCAGCAGGCTAGTGGGTTAGCAGGTTAGAGTTCCACCCCAGATGATAGACAGGTTTACCAGCAGGCTAGTGGGTTAGCAGGTTAGAGTTCCACCCCAGATGATAGACAGGTTTACCAGCAGGCTAGTGGGTTAGCAGGTTAGAGTTCCACCCCAGATGATAGACAGGTTTACCAGCAGGCTAGTGGGTTAGCAGGTTAGAGTTCCACCCCAGATGATAGACAGGTTTACCAGCAGGCTAGTGGGTTAGCAGGTTAGAGTTCCACCCCAGATGATAGACAGGTTTACCAGCAGGCTAGTGGGTTAGCAGGTTAGAGTTCCACCCCAGATGATAGACAGGTTTACCAGCAGGCTAGTGGGTTAGCAGGTTAGAGTTCCACCCCAGATGATAGACAGGTTTACCAGCAGGCTAGTGGGTTAGCAGGTTAGAGTTCCACCCCAGATGATAGACAGGTTTACCAGCAGGCTAGTGGGTTAGCAGGTTAGAGTTCCACCACAGATGATAGACAGGTTTACCAGCAGGCTAGTGGGTTAGCAGGTTAGAGTTCCACCCCAGATGATAGACAGGTTTACCAGCAGGCTAGTGGGTTAGCAGGTTAGAGTTCCACCCCAGATGATAGACAGGTTTACCAGCAGGCTAGTGGGTTAGCAGGTTAGAGTTCCACCCCAGATGATAGACAGGTTTACCAGCAGGCTAGTGGGTTAGCAGGTTAGAGTTCCACCCCAGATGATAGACAGGTTTACCAGCAGGCTAGTGGGTTAGCAGGTTAGAGTTCCACCCCAGATGATAGACAGGTTTACCAGCAGGCTAGTGGGTTAGCAGGTTAGAGTTCCACCCCAGATGATAGACAGGTTTACCAGCAGGCTAGTGGGTTAGCAGGTTAGAGTTCCACCCCAGATGATAGACAGGTTTACCAGCAGGCTAGTGGGTTAGCAGGTTAGAGTTCCACCCCAGATGATAGACAGGTTTACCAGCAGGCTAGTGGGTTAGCAGGTTAGAGTTCCACCCCAGATGATAGACAGGTTTACCAGCAGGCTAGTGGGTTAGCAGGTTAGAGTTCCACCCCAGATGATAGACAGGTTTACCAGCAGGCTAGTGGGTTAGCAGGTTAGAGTTCCACCCCAGATGATAGACAGGTTTACCAGCAGGCTAGTGGGTTAGCAGGTTAGAGTTCCACCCCAGATGATAGACAGGTTTACCAGCAGGCTAGTGGGTTAGCAGGTTAGAGTTCCACCCCAGATGATAGACAGGTTTACCAGCAGGCTAGTGGGTTAGCAGGTTAGAGTTCCACCCCAGATGATAGACAGGTTTACCAGCAGGCTAGTGGGTTAGCAGGTTAGAGTTCCACCCCAGATGATAGACAGGTTTACCAGCAGGCTAGTGGGTTAGCAGGTTAGAGTTCCACCCCAGATGATAGACAGGTTTACCAGCAGGCTAGTGGGTTAGCAGGTTAGAGTTCCACCCCAGATGATAGACAGGTTTACCAGCAGGCTAGTGGGTTAGCAGGTTAGAGTTCCACCCCAGATGATAGACAGGTTTACCAGCAGGCTAGTGGGTTAGCAGGTTAGAGTTCCACCCCAGATGATAGACAGGTTTACCAGCAGGCTAGTGGGTTAGCAGGTTAGAGTTCCACCCCAGATGATAGACAGGTTTACCAGCAGGCTAGTGGGTTAGCAGGTTAGAGTTCCACCCCAGATGATAGACAGGTTTACCAGCAGGCTAGTGGGTTAGCAGGTTAGAGTTCCACCCCAGATGATAGACAGGTTTACCAGCAGGCTAGTGGGTTAGCAGGTTAGAGTTCCACCCCAGATGATAGACAGGTTTACCAGCAGGCTAGTGAGTTAGCAGGTTAGAGTTCCACCCCAGATGATAGACAGGTTTACCAGCAGGCTAGTGGGTTAGCAGGTTAGAGTTCCACCCCAGATGATAGACAGGTTTACCAGCAGGCTAGTGGGTTAGCAGGTTAGAGTTCCACCCCAGATGATAGACAGGTTTACCAGCAGGCTAGTGGGTTAGCAGGTTAGAGTTCCACCCCAGATGATAGACAGGTTTACCAGCAGGCTAGTGAGTTAGCAGGTTAGAGTTCCACCCCAGATGATAGACAGGTTTACCAGCAGGCTAGTGGGTTAGCAGGTTAGAGTTCCACCCCAGATGATAGACAGGTTTACCAGCAGGCTAGTGGGTTAGCAGGTTAGAGTTCCACCCCAGATGATAGACAGGTTTACCAGCAGGCTAGTGGGTTAGCAGGTTAGAGTTCCACCCCAGATGATAGACAGGTTTACCAGCAGGCTAGTGGGTTAGCAGGTTAGAGTTCCACCCCAGATGATAGACAGGTTTACCAGCAGGCTAGTGGGTTAGCAGGTTAGAGTTCCACCCCAGATGATAGACAGGTTTACCAGCAGGCTAGTGGGTTAGCAGGTTAGAGTTCCACCCCAGATGATAGACAGGTTTACCAGCAGGCTAGTGGGTTAGCAGGTTAGAGTTCCACCCCAGATGATAGACAGGTTTACCAGCAGGCTAGTGGGTTAGCAGGTTAGAGTTCCACCCCAGATGATAGACAGGTTTACCAGCAGGCTAGTGAGTTAGCAGGTTAGAGTTCCACCCCAGATGATAGACAGGTTTACCAGCAGGCTAGTGGGTTAGCAGGTTAGAGTTCCACCCCAGATGATAGACAGGTTTACCAGCAGGCTAGTGGGTTAGCAGGTTAGAGTTCCACCCCAGATGATAGACAGGTTTACCAGCAGGCTAGTGGGTTAGCAGGTTAGAGTTCCACCACAGATGATAGACAGGTTTACCAGCAGGCTAGTGGGTTAGCAGGTTAGAGTTCCACCCCAGATGATAGACAGGTTTACCAGCAGGCTAGTGGGTTAGCAGGTTAGAGTTCCACCCCAGATGATAGACAGGTTTACCAGCAGGCTAGTGGGTTAGCAGGTTAGAGTTCCACCCCAGATGATAGACAGGTTTACCAGCAGGCTAGTGGGTTAGCAGGTTAGAGTTCCACCCCAGATGATAGACAGGTTTACCAGCAGGCTAGTGGGTTAGCAGGTTAGAGTTCCACCCCAGATGATAGACAGGTTTACCAGCAGGCTAGTGGGTTAGCAGGTTAGAGTTCCACCCCAGATGATAGACAGGTTTACCAGCAGGCTAGTGGGTTAGCAGGTTAGAGTTCCACCCCAGATGATAGACAGGTTTACCAGCAGGCTAGTGGGTTAGCAGGTTAGAGTTCCACCCCAGATGATAGACAGGTTTACCAGCAGGCTAGTGGGTTAGCAGGTTAGAGTTCCACCCCAGATGATAGACAGGTTTACCAGCAGGCTGGGTTAGCAGGTTAGAGTTCCACCCCAGATGATAGACAGGTTTACCAGCAGGCTAGTGGGTTAGCAGGTTAGAGTTCCACCCCAGATGATAGACAGGTTTACCAGCAGGCTAGTGGGTTAGCAGGTTAGAGTTCCACCCCAGATGATAGACAGGTTTACCAGCAGGCTAGTGGGTTAGCAGGTTAGAGTTCCACCCCAGATGATAGACAGGTTTACCAGCAGGCTAGTGGGTTAGCAGGTTAGAGTTCCACCCCAGATGATAGACAGGTTTACCAGCAGGCTAGTGGGTTAGCAGGTTAGAGTTCCACCCCAGATGATAGACAGGTTTACCAGCAGGCTAGTGGGTTAGCAGGTTAGAGTTCCACCCCAGATGATAGACAGGTTTACCAGCAGGCTAGTGGGTTAGCAGGTTAGAGTTCCACCCCAGATGATAGACAGGTTTACCAGCAGGCTAGTGGGTTAGCAGGTTAGAGTTCCACCCCAGATGATAGACAGGTTTACCAGCAGGCTAGTGAGTTAGCAGGTTAGAGTTCCACCCCAGATGATAGACAGGTTTACCAGCAGGCTAGTGGGTTAGCAGGTTAGAGTTCCACCCCAGATGAGTTGGAGATAGGGTTACAAAATTCCAGTAATTTTCCCCAAATTCCATGGTTTTCCAGAAATCCTAGTTGAAGGATTCCAGATTTCCTGCTTATTCCACCCTGATTCTGGGAACCTTCCAAGCAGGATTTCTGGAAAACGTAGTAATTTTACCAGAGTTTTGCAACCATAGTTAGAGTTAAATATATATTGAATGTAGTGATAACCCCCATAGAGAGATCATCTCTACATTTACATTTTAGTCATTTAGCAGACACTCTTATCCAAAGCGACTTACAGTTAGTGAATGCATACATGTATATATATATATTTTTATATATATATTTTTTCATACTGGCCCCCCGTGGGAAACGAACCCACATCCCTGCCGGCCAAACCCTCCCCTACCTTGGACGACGCTGGACCAATTGTGCGCCGCCCATGGGTCTCCCGGTCGCGGCCGGCTGCGACAGAGCCTGAACTCGAACCAGGATCTCTAGTGGCACAGCTAGCACTGCGATGCAGTGCCTTAGACCACTGCGCCACTCGGGACTCGCCACTCGGGACTCGCCACTCGGGACTCTCCCCTCGGGACTCGCCACTCGGGACTCGCCACTCGGGACTCGCCACTCGGGACTCGCCACTCGGGACTCGCCACTCGGGACTCGCCACTCGGGACTCTCCCCTCGGGACTCGCCACTCGGGACTCTCCCCTCGGGACTCGCCACTCGGGACTCGCCACTCGGGACTCTCTAGATCATGCTTTTAACCACTCATCAACTCTAATCTGTTTTATAGATTAATATGTAACCACGTTATTTCATGAGAAGTGTAGAATGTTCTGGTACTACATATCGCTTATCCCTTTACTTAATTCACTGTGTTGTTAGTGTATCTGTGGTCACGATTCAGACAGAGATCATTACTTCAACTGTTTTGACACTCAACAACTTACCTTCTGGTTCTTCTTTTAAAACTCAGAATTCATGGTCAGGACTTTTCCAGGAGCTTCTCTAACCAGGAATAACTCTGGGCTCTAGTCATGATCAAGGACAATGGTTGTCAGTTCAACCCTATCTAAATGGTTGTCAGTTCAACCCTATCTAAATGGTTGTCAGTTCAACCCTATCTAAATGGTTGTCAGTTCAACCCTATCTAAATGGTTGTCAGTTCAACCCTATCTCTATGCTTTTTTTCACTGATATTGTTCTGCTTATTATATGAATGAATGTAATATATTTGTTCATTTAGAATGTTTTTCCTTGATAGACTTTCATAAATTGCCGTCAAGAGAAAGCTATAACTTCCAAAAGCATATTAAAAAAACAATAACAGTGGCAGCAGGTGATAATATAATTTAGATTTATGCATGTAAAGATATATTCCGTATATCACTTGCACGGACATGGGAGGCTGGTGGCTTACCAAGGGCTACATCTACAGTGAGCAGTTATTAGTCCGTATATCACGGACATGGGAGGCTGATGGCTTACCAAGGGCTACATCTACAGTGAGCAGTTATTAGTCCGTATATCACGGACATGGGAGGCTGATGGCTTACCAAGGGCTACATCTACAGTGAGCAGTTATTAGTCCGTATATCACGGACATGGGAGGCTGATGGCTTACCAAGGGCTACATCTACAGTGAGTAGTTATTAGCCATCTGTTCCAGATGACTTTATCTTGCATAATGCATTGTGACCAAGACTAAACAGTTCTCTCGTGGATGACGGTCAAATACTGACCCGGTCACACAGTTTGGTCTCACAAAACTTCCTGTCTGCTGGGTCATAAGCTAAACTAACTGATAGCTGTCAGCTACTAGCTGTCTCCCTTCCTGTCTGCTGGGTCATAAGCTAAACTAACCGATAGCTGTCAGCTCCTAGCTGTCTCCCTTCCTGTCTGCTGGGTCATAAGCTAAACTAACTGATAGCTGTCAGCTCCTAGCTGTCTCCCTTCCTGTCTGCTGGGTCATAAGCTAAACTAACTGATAGCTGTCAGCTCCTAGCTGTCTCCCTTCCTGTCTGCTGGGTCATAAGGTGCAACCCTTCTGTGGATCATCTTGAGGAGACAGGCATGGTGTGCCATATGATCTAGTGCTGTCAAATGTAGCCTACACTCTTAAAGCAGCTGAAGTGGTCCGAAGTGCACCGGTCCATGGCAGATCTTATGTGTGTTCCAAATGGCACCCGATTCCCTATATAGTGCACTACTTTTGACCAGAGCCCTATCTGGTGTCTGTGTGAGGTAGACTAGGTGTGGTCTGACCAGAGCCCTATCTGGTGTCTGTGTGAGGTAGACTAGGTGTGGTCTGACCAGAGACCTATCTGGTGTCTGTGTGAGGTAGACTAGGTGTGGTCTGACCAGAGCCCTGTCTGGTGTCTGTGTGAGGTAGACTAGGTGTGGTCTGACCAGAGCCCTGTCTGGTGGCCGTGTGAGGTGTTTCTGCCATGCATGTGGTAGGCTGTGTATTGTATAAAGGCACAACCATAATTAGTATTCCGTTTTTTTTTTTTTTTTTTTTTTTGGGGGGGGGGGGGCTTTGCATAAACTCTAATATACCTATGGGTGTTTTGAATTAATCATCACCGTAGAAAGCACCGTCCATTTTGTTCTCTTAGGCTTTGAAACAACATCCACAGCAACCATGTTTTACACTGTTTCAACCTGCTGAGTTTTAAAAGTAAGATAAGTCTACTCTTTTGAAGATAAGTGTTTGATGTGATTTTCAATAGCATTTGCATTAACGTCAGAGTGGTTAGAGGGACAATAGAGCCCTGAGTACCAGGCCATTAGGACCTGATGGTTAGAGGGACAATAGAGCCCTGAGTACCAGGCCATTAGGACCTGATGGTTAGAGGGACAATAGAGCCCTGAGTACCAGGCCATTAGGACCAGATGGTTAGAGGGACAATAGAGCCCTGAGTACCAGGCCATTAGGACCTGATGGTTAGAGGGACAATAGAGCCCTGAGTACCAGACCATTAGGACCTGATGGTTAGAGGGACAATAGAGCCCTGAGTACCAGACCATTAGGACCAGATGGTTAGAGGGACAATAGAGCCCTGAGTACCAGGCCATTAGGACCTGATGGTTAGAGGGACAATAGAGCCCTGAGTACCAGGCCATTAGGACCTGATGGTTAGAGGGACAATAGAGCCCTGAGTACCAGGCCATTAGGACCTGGTGGTTAGAGGGACAACAGAGCCCTGAGTACCAGGCCATTAGGACCTGATGGTTAGAGGGACAATAGAGCCCTGAGTACCAGGCCATTAGGACCAGATGGTTAGAGGGACAATAGAGCCCTGAGTACCAGACCATTAGGACCTGATGGTTAGAGGGACAATAGAGCCCTGAGTACCAGGCCATTAGGACCTGATGGTTAGAGGGACAATAGAGCCCTGAGTACCAGGCCATTAGGGACCTGATGGTTAGAGGGACAATAGAGCCCTGAGTACCAGGCCATTAGGACCTGATGGTTAGAGGGACAATAGAGCCCTGAGTACCAGGCCATTAGGACCTGATGGTTAGAGGGACAATAGAGCCCTGAGTACCAGGCCATTAGGACCTGATGGTTAGAGGGACAATAGAGCCCTGAGTACCAGGCCATTAGGACCTGATGGTTAGAGGGACAATAGAGCCCTGAGTACCAGGCCATTAGGACCTGATGGTTAGAGGGACAATAGAGCCCTGAGTACCAGGCCATTAGGACCTGATGGTTAGAGGGACAATAGAGCCCTGAGTACCAGGCCAGTAGGACCTGATGGTTAGAGGGACAATAGAGCCCTGAGTACCAGGCCATTAGGACCTGGTGGTTAGAGGGACAACAGAGCCCTGAGTACCAGGCCATTAGGACCTGATGGTTAGAGGGACAACAGAGCCCTGAGTACCAGGCCATTAGGACCAGATGGTTAGAGGGACAACAGAGCCCTGAGTACCAGACCATTAGGACCTGATGGTTAGAGGGACAATAGAGCCCTGAGTACCAGGCCAGTAGGACCTGATGGTTAGAGGGACAATAGAGCCCTGAGTACCAGGCCATTAGGACCTGATGGTTAGAGGGACAACAGAGCCCTGAGTACCAGGCCATTAGGACCTGATGGTTAGAGGGACAATAGAGCCCTGAGTACCAGGCCATTAGGACCTGATGGTTAGAGGGACAATAGAGCCCTGAGTACCAGACCATTAGGACCTGATGCTAGTTAGCCAGTTGGGTTCTACCAAAGCATGTCCAGAGTGCATTAAAGGAGATTACCCTGACTCAATGGTCACGTGCAATTTGACTGCAGTCATGACTCATCACGGCCAGTGTGGCAGTAATATGGTCACTGCAACAGCCCTACTCATGAGCCAAAATGTGTCCCCGTTTTTGTGTACTACATCATCCATTTAGTATGATATGTTTCCTCCTGCAATTCTTTTTTTTGTGTGCAATTCGTATGATATGTTTAGAATCCAATTCATACAATATGTTACGAATTTGTTGTGCTTAAGATCCCGGACTGCATCTTCAAGGAAGTACAGTGAAATTACAATTCTCTACTATGCTTTTCAGGACAATTTGGAATTGGAATTTGGTTTACTTTCTGAATTGCCTGGAATTTAAATTGAATGGACCCCAACCCTGTGGTGAACACAGCTCTTGGTTGAAGGGTAACCCTGGGCTAACCATGTTCATAAAGGTTGAAGGGGTCCCTGGGCTAACCATGTTCATAAAGGTTGAAAGGTAACCCTGGGCTAACCATGTTCATAAAGGTTGAAGGGTAACCCTGGGCTAACCATGTTCATAAAGGTTGAAGGGTAACTCTGGGCTAACCATGTTCATAAAGGTTGAAGGGTGACCCTGGGCTAACCATGTTCATAAAGGTTGAAGGGGATACCTGGGCTAACCATGTTCATAAAGGTTGAAGGGTGACTCTGGGCTAACCATGTTCATAAAGGTTGAAGGGTAACCCTGGGCTAACCATGTTCATAAAGGTTGAAGAGGAAACCTGGGCTAACCATGTTCATAAAGGTTGAAAGGGACCCTGGGCTAACCATGTTCATAAAGGTTGAAAGGTACCCTGGGCTAACCATGTTCATAAAGGTTGAAAGGGTCCTGGGCTAACCATGTTCATAAAGGTTGAAGAGTAACCCTGGGCTAACCATGTTCATAAAGGTTGAAAGGGACCCTGGGCTAACCATGTTCATAAAGGTTGAAGGGTAACTCTGGGCTAACCATGTTCATAAAGGTTGAAGGGTAACTCTGGGCTAACCATGTTCATAAAGGTTGAAGGGTAACCCTGGGCTAACCATGTTCATAAAGGTTGAAAGGGACCCTGGGCTAACCATGTTCATAAAGGTTGAATGGTACCCTGGGCTAACCATGTTCATAAAGGTTGAAAGGTAACCCTGGGCTAACCATGTTCATAAAGGTTGAAGGGTAACCCTGGGCTAACCATGTTCATAAAGGTTGAAGGGTAACTCTGGGCTAACCATGTTCATAAAGGTTGAAGGGTGACCCTGGGCTAACCATGTTCATAAAGGTTGAAGGGGATACCTGGGCTAACCATGTTCATAAAGGTTGAAGGGTAACTCTGGGCTAACCATGTTCATAAAGGTTGAAGGGTAACCCTGGGCTAACCATGTTCATAAAGGTTGAAGGGAAAACCTGGGCTAACCATGTTCATAAAGGTTGAAGGGTAACCCTGGGATAACCATGTTCATAAAGGCTGAAGGGTAACTCTGGGCTAACCATGTTCATAAAGGTTGAAGGGTGACTCTGGGCTAACCATGTTCATAAAGGTTGAAAGGAACCCTGGGCTAACCATGTACATAAAGGTTGAAGGGGAAACCTGGGCTAACCATGTTCATAAAGGTTGAAGGGTAACCCTGGGCTAACCATGTTCATAAAGGTTGAAGAGTAACCCTGGGCTAACCATGTTCATAAAGGTTGAAAGGGACCCTGGGCTAACCATGTTCATAAAGGTTGAAAGGTACCCTGGGCTAACCATGTTCATAAAGGTTGAAAGGAACCCTGGGCTAACCATGTTCATAAAGGTTGAAGAGTAACCCTGGGCTAACCATGTTCATAAAGGTTGAAAGGGACCCTGGGCTAACCATGTTCATAAAGGTTGAAGGGTAACTCTGGGCTAACCACGTTCATAAAGGTTGAAGGGTAACTCTGGGCTAACCATGTTCATAAAGGTTGAAGGGTAACCCTGGGCTAACCATGTTCATAAAGGTTGAAGGGGATACCTGGGCTAACCATGTTCATAAAGGTTGAAAGGGACCCTGGGCTAACCATGTTCATAAAGGTTGAAAGGTACCCTGGGCTAACCATGTTCATAAAGGTTGAAGGGTAACCCTGGGCTAACCATGTTCATAAAGGTTGAAGGGTAACTCTGGGCTAACCACGTTCATAAAGGTTGAAGGGTAACTCTGGGCTAACCATGTTCATAAAGGTTGAAGGGTAACCTGGGCTAACCATGTTCATAAAGGTTGAAAGGGACCCTGGGCTAACCATGTTCATAAAGGTTGAATGGTACCCTGGGCTAACCATGTTCATAAAGGTTGAAAGGGACCCTGGGCTAACCATGTTCATAAAGGTTGAAAGGTTCCCTGGGCTAACCATGTTCATAAAGGTTGAAGGGTAACCCTGGGCTAACCATGTTCATAAAGGTTGAAAGGGACCCTGGGCTAACCATGTTCATAAAGCTTGAAAGGGTTCTTCCTAGGTTTTCGCCTTTCTAGGGAGTTTTTCCTAGCCACCGTGCTTCTACACCTGCATTACTAGCTGTTTGGGGTTTTAGGCTGGGTTTCTGTACAGCACTTCGAGATATTAGCTGATGTAAGAAGGGCTATATAAAATAAAATTGATTGAATTGATTGAAAGGGACCCTGGGCTAACCATGTTCATAAAGGTTGAAAGGGACCCTGGGCTAACCATGTTCATAAAGGTAACTCTGGGCTAACCACGTTCATAAAGGTTGAAACCCTGGGCTAACATGCATAAGAAGGTGATAAATACACCAAGCTCATGGCACTTTGCAGGAAATCTTTTAAAACAAAAAAGGCATTGAAATATGAAAATGTCCTCTACCTGTATTTTCAACATGTCAACAGAGACTTTTAGATATGTTCCAAATGCTTCTTTCAACCTCTATCTTTTTTTCAAAATGCATACATTTATATAAAAAATGTTTCCGCTCTGGATATGACTTGTAAAAGATGACATGATTGTATGATCTTTGTAAATCCATTAAATCCTATTTTAGTTTTCACTATGCCCTCTTATTCCTCCTAACTGCAACACAGTATTTATAGGCTACTGTTTGTTCATGTCCTATTACAGTATTATACTGGTAATAATATAGGAAGTTCCTGTTGAACAATATATTGTTATTGTTCAATAAAAACATGTTTCTGTTTATGACATCCAGTATTTTCCCTCCATGTCCAGCAGATGGCAATGTTGGGCATATGAAAGGAGCACTTCCATCCATCCGCTCTTACAGTCATATAGCACAATGACTAAGGGCGGGATTCAATCCCATTGCCCCTTTTCGGCTATGCACCATTTCAAGGCAATGTTACCACGGTAACATTACCACGATTGCATTAAAAGAAAACACTGCAGACATCGGCTCAATCAGACATTACCTTTAAACGTCAACCGGTCTACAACGCAGATATTCTGCTGTCAGGATTGAATCCTGGCCTTAGCATGTGCATATCATCCCCTGAAGAACCTGCTGATGTAAATAACATAGATAGATAATGACATTATAATAACAGATTTTTATTTTTTATTTCCCCTTTATTTAACCAGGTAAACCAGTTGAGAACAAGTTCTCATTTTAACTGCGACCTGGCCAAGATAAAGCAAAGCAGTGTGATAAAAACAACAACACAGAGTTACATATTGGGTAAAACAAAACATAAAGTCAAAAATACAAACAGAAAATATATATACAGTGTGTGCAAATGTAGTAAGTTATGGAGGTAAGGCAATAAATAGGCCATAGTGCAAAATAATTACAATTTAGTATTAACACTGGAATGATAGATGTGCAGAAGATGATGTGCAAATAGAGATACTGGGGTGCAAATTAGCAAAATAAATAACAATATGGGGATGAGGTAGATGGGTGGGCTAATTACAGATGGGCTGTGTACAGGTGCAGTGATCGGTAAGCTGCTCTGACAACTGATGTTTAAAGTTAGTGAGGGAGATAGGAGTCTCCAGCTTCAGAGATTTTTGCAGTTCGTTCCAGTCATTGGCAGCAGAGAACTGGAAGGAATGGTGGCCAAAGGAGGTGTTGGCTTTGGGGATGACCAGTGAGATATACCTGCTGGAGCGCATACTATGGGTGGGTGTTGCTATGGTGACCAATGAGCGAAGATAAGGCAGGGATCTACCTAGCAGTGATTTATAGATGGCCTGGAGCCAGTGGGTTTGGCGACAAATATGTAGTGAGGGCCAGCCAACAAGACCGTACAGGTCACAATGGTGGGTAGTATATGGGGCTTTGGTGACAAAACGGATGGCACTGTGATAGACTACATCCAATTTGCTGAGTAGAGTGTTGGAGGCTATTTTATAAATGACATCGCCGAAGTCAAGGATCGGTAGGATAGTCAGTTTTACGAGGGTATATTTGGCAGCATGAGTGAAGGAGGCTTTGTTGCGAAATAGGAAGCTGATTCTAGATTTAACTTTGGATTGGAGATGCTTAATGTGAGTCTGGAAGGAGAGTTTACGGTCTAACCAGACACCTAGGTATTTGTAGTTGTCCACATATTCTAAGTCAGACCCGCCGAGAGTAGTGATTCTAGTCGGTGCAAGCAGCGTTCAATTGAAGAGCATGCATTTAGTTTTACTAGCGTTTAAGAGCAGTTGGAGGCTAGGGAAGGAGTGCTGTATGGCATTGAAGCTTGTTTGGAGGTTTGTTAACACAGTGTCCAATGAAGGGCCAGATGTATACAAAATGGTGTCGTCTGCGTAGATGTGGATCTGAGAGTCACCAGCAGCAAGAGCGACATCATTGATATACACAGAGAATAGAGTCGGCCCAAGAATTGAACCCTGTTGCACCCCCATAGAGACTGCCAGAGGTCCAGACAACAGGCCCTCCGATTTGACACATTGAACTCTATCTGAGAAGTAGTTGGTGAACCAGGCGAGGCAGTCATTTGAGAAACCAAGGCTATTTAGTCTGCCAATAAGAATGCGGTGATTGACGGAGTTGAAAGCCTTGGCCAGATCGATGAAGACGGCTGCACAGTACTGTCTTTTATCGATCGCGGTTATAATATCGTTTAGGACCTTGAGCGTGGCTGAGGTGCACCCATGACCAGCTCGGAAACCAGATTGCATAGCGGAGAAGGTACGGTGGGATTCGAAATGGTCGGTGATCTGTTTGTTAACTTGGCTTTCAAATATTTTCGAAAGGCAGGGCAGGATGGATATAGGTCTGTAACAGTTTGGATCTAGAGTGTCACCCCCTTTGAAGAGGGGGATGACCGCGGCAGCTTTCCAATCTCTGGGATCTCAGACGATACGAAAGAGAGGTTGAACAGGCTGGTAACAGGGGTTGCGACAATTTCGGTGGCTAATTTTAGAAAGAAAGGGTCCAGATTGTCTAGCCCAGCTGATTTGTAGGGGTCCAGATTTTGCAGCTCTTTCAGAACATCAGCTATCTGAATTTGGGTGAAGGAGAAGCAGGGGGGGGCATGGGCAAGTTGCAGCGGAGGGTGCAGAGCTGGTGGCTGGGGTAGGGGTAGCCAGGTGGAAAGCATGGCCAGCCATAGCAAAATGCTTGTTGAATTGTTCGATTATCGTAGATGTATCAGTAGTGATAGTGTTTCCTAGCCTCAGTGCAGTGGGCAGCTGGGAGGAAGTGCTCTTATTCTCCATGGACTTTACAGTGTCCCAAAACTTTTTGGAGTTAGTGCTATAGGATGCAAATTTCTATTTGAAAAAGCTAGACTTTGCTTTCCTAACTGATTGTGTATATTGGTTCCTGACTTCCCTGAAAAGTTGCAATCTGTTCGATGCTAATGCAGTACGCCACAGGATGTTTTTGTGCTGGTCAAGGGCAGTCAAGTCTGGGGTGAACCAGGGGCTATATCTGTTCTTAGTTCTGAATTTTTTGAATGGGGCATGCTTATTTAAGATGGAGAGGAAAGCACTTTTAAAGAACAACCAGGCATCCTCTACTGACGGAATGAGGTCAATATCCATCCAGGATACCCGGGCCAGGTCAATTAGAAAGGCCTGCTCGCTAAAGTGTTTTAGGGAGCATTTGACAGTGATGAGGGGTGGTCATTTGACCGCGGACCCATTACGGACGCAGGCAATGAGGCAGTGATTGCTGAGATCCTGGTTGAAGACAGCGGAGGTGTATTTAGAGGGTAAATTAGTCAGGATGATATCAATGAGGGTGCCCATGTTAACGGATTTAGGGTTGTCCTGGTAGGTTCCTTGATATTTGTGTGAGATTGAGGGCATCTAGTTTAGATTGTAGGACGGCCGGGGTTTTTAAGCATATCCCAGTTTAGGTCACCAAGCAGTACGAACTCTGAGGATAGATGGGGGGCAATCAATTCACATATGGTGTCCAGGGCACAGCTGGGGGCTGAGGGGGGTCTGTAGCAAGCGGCAACAGTGAGAGACTTATTTCTGGAAAGGTGGATTTCTAGAAGTAGAAGCTCAAACTGTTTGGGCACAGACCTGGATAGTATGATAGAGCTCTGCAGGCTATCTCTACAGTAGATTGCAACTCCACCCCCTTTGGCAGTTCTATCTAGATGGAAAATGTTGTAGTTGAGGATGGACATTTCTGAATCTTTGGTGGCCTTACTAAGCCAGGATTCAGACACTGCTAGAACATCAGGGTTGGCGGAGTGTGCTAACGCAGTGAATAACTCAAACTTAGGGAGGAGGCTTCTGATGTTAACATGCAAGAAACCAAGGCTTTTGTGGTTACAGAAGTCAACAAATGATAGCGCCTGGGGAGTATGAGTGATACTGGGGGCTACAGGGCCTGGGTTAACCTCTACATCACCAGAGGAACAGAGGAGGAATAGAATAAGGATACGGCTAAAGGCTTTAAGAACTGGTCTTCTAGTGCGTTGGGTATAGAGAATAAAGGGGGCAGATTTCCGGGCGTTGTAGAATAGATTCAGGGCATTATGTACAGACAAGGATATAGAAGGATATGAGTACAGTGGAGGTAAACCTAAGCGCTGGGTAACGATGAAAAAGATAGCATCACTGGAGGCACCGATTGAGCCGGTCTCCGCGTGTATGGGGGGTGGGACAAAGGAGCTATCTGAGGCAGGTTGAGAGGGACTGGAGGCTCTACAGTGAAATAGTACAATAAGAAATAACCAAAACAGCAATAGGCATATTGACATGGGAGAGAGGCATAAAGCAATCACAGGTGTTATTCGAGAGAGCTAAGACAACAGCTGGTAATGGCGACGAATGTTTGGACTGAGGCAAAACAGATAAACAGGATGGGGTACCGTATAAAGGAACTGTCCAGCAGGCATCAGCTGTGTAGCAGAGTGATCATAAGGTCCAGTGAACAGCAATAGGAGAGTCCGGAGCAGTTCAGTGGCTGCTACGGCACAGGCGAGCAGGAGGCACGGCTGTTGATTGCGTGTGCTAGCGGGCCGGGGCTAGCAGATGGATCTTCATGGTCGTTGCAACGTGAAGCCTGTTGAAACCACATCAGATGATTACGTCAGCAGACCAGTCGTGATGGATCGGTGGGGTTCAGTGTCGACACTAGGAGGTCCCGTACGGTTGACAGAGAGGTAGATAGACCAGTCGTGATGGATCGGTGGGGCTCAGTGTCAACACTAGGAGGTCAGATGATTACGTCAGCAGACCAGTCGTGATGGATCGGTGAGGTTCAGTGTCAACACTAGGAGGTCAGATGATTACGTCAGCAGACCAGTCGTGATGGATCGGTGGGGCTCAGTGTCGACACTAGGAGGTCAGATGATTACGTCAGCAGACCAGTCGTGATGGATCGGTGGGGCTCAGTGTTAACACTAGGAGGTCCCGTACGGTTGACAGAGAGGTAGATAGACCAGTCGTGATGGATCGGTGGAGCTCAGTGTCAACACTAGGAGGTGTAGTGTCTAAACAGTTTATGACTTTGCTGACGTTTGCAAATGGTGTGTTAGAGGAAGTTGACTCAGCTTGCGGAAGCATCTGGAAAGCATTACTATAGGGGCCCCCTAAAACAGAGGAAGTTTGTTATGTGGAGGCCAGGGATTGGCCTGTAGGGAAAACCACCCATATCATGTTACATGTTATAAATACCATGGTTGGAACAAAGGACGGAGAGGAACAACATATTAGAGATTGGGTCAGTTGTTCTCCAGATGTCTGCAGGAGTCTGTAAATTGACGCTGAAATCTTTGATGTAATAAACTATTATAATCAAGGACAGTGTCAGCAGATTTCTTGTCATCACAGCATAATTAGCATTGTTATTTCGATACCACAGAGGTCAGATGATTACGTCAGCAGACCAGTCGTGATGGATCGGTGGAGGTCAGTGTCAACACTAGGAGGTCAGATGATTACGTCAGCAGACCAGTCGTGTTGGATCGGTGGGGCTCAGTGTTAACACTAGGAGGTCCCGTACGGTTGACAGAGAGGTAGATAGACCAGTCGTGATGGATCGGCGGGGCTCAGTGTCGACACTAGGAGGTCCCGTCTGGTTGACAGAGAGGTAGATAACCAGGAGATGGGCCTGGCTCGAGTCTAGCTCAAGGCTAACTGGGGCTTGCTTCGGGACAGTGGTAATTAGCCAACAACAACAACAGCCATTCGGTTGCAGCTAGCTAGTTGCGATGATCCGGTGTTAAGGTCCAGTGATTCCGGCAGAAAATCCGATATGCTCTGGCTCGATAGCACGATGTGCAGACTGGCCAATAATTGTCCAGGCTAGAGCTGGCTGGTACAATGGTGAAGACCGCTAACGGTGGCTAATAGCAAGTAGCTAGTTAGCTGGATAGCTGGCTAGTTTCAACCGGAGGTTCTAGATAAGAAGGTGTAAAGAAATAATAGAATCCGTTCCACATTGGGTGAGGCGGGTTGCAGGAAAGTATATTTAGTTAAAGGATGGAAAGTGAGATAGAGAAATATATACGAAAAATACAAAAATACAAAAAAACAGGCTATTTACATGAGGATACTACAGAAAACACGACCGCACTGCTACGCCATCTTGGATAGATAATGACATTATAATACCATAGATAGAAAATGACATTATAATACCATAGATAGATAATGACATTATAATACCATAGATAGATAATGACATTATAATACCATAGATAGATAATGACATTATAATACCATAGATAGATAATGACATTATAATACCATAGATAGATAATGACATGAGGTTATAATAGAATAGATACAGTGCCTTCGGAAAGTATTCAGACCCCTTGACTTTTTCATGTTACAGCCTTATTCTAAAATGTATTAAATCGTTTTTTCCTCATCAATCTAGACACAATACCTCATAATGATGAAGCAAAAACAGGTTTTTAGAAATGTTTGCTAATTTATAAAAAATTAAAAACTGAAATATCACAGTTACATAAGTATTCAGACCCTTTACTCAGTACTTTGTTGAAGCACCTTTGGCAGCGATTACAGCCTCGAGTCTTCTTGGGTATGACGCTACAAGCTTGGCACACCTGTATTTGGGGAGTTTCTCCCATTCTTAACTGCAGATCCTCTCAAGCTCTGTCAGGTTGGATGGGGAGCGTTGCTGCACAGCTATTTTCAGGTCTCTCCAGAGATGTTCGATTGGGTTCAAGTCCAGGCTCTGGCTGGGCCACTCAAGGACATTCAGAGACTTGTCCCGAAGCCACTCCTGCGTTGTCTTGGCTGTGTGATTAGGGTCGTTGTGCTGTTGGAAGGTGAACCTTCGCCCCAGTCTGAGGTACTGAGCACTCTGGAGCAGGTTTTCATCAAGGATCTCTCTGTACTCCGTTCATCTTTCCCTCGATCCTGACTAGTCTCACACTCCCTACCGCTGAAAAACATCCCCACAGCGTGATGCTGCCACCACCATGCTTCACCATAGGGATGGTGCCAGGTTTCCTCCAGACGTGACGCTTGGCATTCAGGCCAAAGAGTTCAATCTTAGTTTCATCAGACCAGAGAATCTTGTTTCTCATGGTCTGAGAGTCCTTTAGGTGCCTTTTAGCAAACTCCAAGCGGGCTGTCCTGTGCTTTTTTCTGAGGAGTGGCTTCCGTCTGGCCACTCTACCATAAAGGCCTGATTGGTAGAGTGCTGCAGAGATGGTTGTTCTTCTGGAAGCTTCTCCCATTTCCACATAGGAACTCTGGAGCTCTGTCAGATTGACCATCGTGTTCTTGGTCACCTCCCTGACCAAGGTCCTTCTCCCCCGATTGCTCAGTTTTAGAATAAGGCTGTGATGTAACTAAATGTGGAAAAAGGGAAGGGCTCTGAATACTTTCCGAATGCACTGTAGATAATGACATGAGATTATGGACTGGACAACAGATGACCTTCTGCCTCGTGGCCTAGGGTGGTCTAGCGGTCTAATCCGCTGCCTCCTGGTCACTGCTGCAGCCTGGGTTTCAATCTGGCCTACTGCGATTTAGCACAATCTCCTCTTTCCTCTACTTCTGTCAGACAATAAACAAAACAACTAAATATGTGAGGAGTGGGACTGACCCACTCATAAAAAAACAACTAAAAGATAACCTTCTGCCTTTACTCTGAGAGATGCAGGGTTACCCTAACCAACCAGGTTCAATGTTAGCTAGCTAATGGATTTCTGATTCAAATAATATTACTACACAGATCATACACATAACGTTATCTAGCAAGCCAGCAAGCTACCGTTTGTTAGCTAGCTAACAGTACGCTTGAACTTGCAATGAAAATGACTTCCTGACAAATGTAGAAACATATAATATCTGAAAATGTAGCTAGACTCTTACCCGTATACTGTACATTTATATTTTACATTTACATCATTTAGCAGACGCTCTTATCCAGAGCGACTTACAAATTGGTGCATTCACCTTAGCCAGTGGGATAACCACTTTACAATGTTTTTTTGTTTTTTTTGGGGGGGTGGGGTAAGGGGGGGTAGAAGGATTACTTTATCCTATCCCAGGTATTCCTTAAAGAGGTGGGGTTTCAAATGTCTCCGGAAGGTGGTGAGTGACTCCGCTGTCCTGGTCGTGGGGGAGCTTGTTCCACCATTGGGGTGCCAGAGCAGCGAACAGTTTTGACTGGGCTGAGCGGGAACTATGCTTCAGCAGAGGTAGGGGAGCCAGCAGGCCAGAGGTGGATGAACGTAATGCCCTCGTTTGGGTGTAGGGCTGATCAGAGCCTGAAGGTACGGAGGTGCCGTTCCCCTCACAGCTCCGTATGCAAGCACCATGGTCTTGTAGCAGATGCAAGCTTCAACTGGAAGCCAGTGGAGTGTGCGGAGGAGCGGGGTGACGTGAGAGAACTTGGGAAGGTTGAACACCAGACGGGCTGCGGCATTCTGGATGAGTTGTAGGGGTTTAATGGCACAGGCAGGGAGCCCAGCCAACAGCGAGTTGCAGTAATCCAGACGGGAGATGACAAGTGCCTGGATTAGGACCTGTGCCGCTTCCTGTGTAAGGCAGGGTCGTACTCTCCGAATGTACATGGATGAACGCTTCACGGCAGACTGGAACCATTTAACTCTGTTTTGTTTGTAGCTACATCTTTGTTCAGCAAGCATTGTGTCAAGTCACTCCGGTTCACACTGAAAGTGGCGTGTGCAGAAAGAAGCCTATCACTTTTTCCAACTAATCTGTTGATAGCGCCTGCTAAATTCAGGGCATCAATGTTGTTGAGAAAAGTAGAAAAACTTTTGTAGTTCTCGATGGCTAACGTTATATCTTTCAAAAACGGCACGGTAGAAAGGACTATCAACACATACTGAGCAGCTCATGTTATAGACAGAAGCATGCTACATGGCAGACCAATCCAAATTCATATCCTGGCATGTCCAGCCCATCCATTATCTCAGCCAATCATGGCTAGCTGTCACGATCGTCATGGAGAGACCAATGCGCAGCGTTGAAGGTGAACATATTATATTTATTCAATGATCACACGATCAAAACAACAAACGAAAAATGTGACGTCTATGGTTACAACACAAACCAACACGAACAAGAAACCACAAACACAACGTGAAAGACAGATAGTTAAATATGGCTCCCAATCAGAGACACCCAGCTGACACTCGTTGCCTCTGATTGGGAGTCACTCAGACCAACATAGAAAAATCAAACATAGAATTTCACACCCTGGCTCAACATAATATTGTCCCCAGAGCCAGGGCGTGACAGTACCCCCCCCTAAAGGCGCGGACTCCGACCGCGCCAACTAAATCCCACAGGGGAGGGACCGGGTGGGCACTCCGCCTAGGCGGCGGATCCGGCTCCGGACATGACCCAGGCACGGGTTGTGCTGGACTGACGACGCGCACCCCTGGCTTGGTGCGTGGAGGAGGAACGGGCCTTACCAGGCTGACGACGCACACCGTAGGCTTGGTGCGTGGAGCCGGGACAGGCCGGACTGGGCTGACGAAGCACACCACTGACTTGGTGCGGGGAGCAGGAACGGGCCGAGCCGGGCTGACGAAGCGCACCACTGCCTTGGTGCGGGGAGCAGGAATGGGCCGGACCGGGCTGACGAAGCGCACCCCTGACTTGGTGCGGGGAGCAGGAATGGGCCGGACCGGGCTGACGACGCGCACCACTGACTTGGTGCGGGGAGCAGGAATGGGCCGGACCGGGCTGACGAAGCGCACCACTTCCTTGGTGCGGGGAGCAGGAATGGGCCGGACCGGGCTGACGAAGCGCACCCCTGACTTGGTGCGGGGAGCAGGAATGGGCCGGACCGGGCTGACGACGCGCACCACTGACTTGGTGCGGGGAGCAGGAATGGGCCGGACCGGGCTGACGACGCGCACCACTGACTTGGTGCAGGGAGCTTGGATGGGCCGGACTGGGCTGGCGACGCGCACCACACACTTGGTGGGAGTGGCAGGAACAGGCCGGCCCGTACTGGGAACACACACCACTGGCCCTACGTGGGGATCAGGAACAGGCCGGACCGGACTTGCAACACACGCCAGTACCTCTCGCCGTGCCTCTACAACCTCCTTCCCCCTGGTAAACAGTGACTCCCGTAACCTGGCGGCCTCCTCTGCCAACCCGCTGGACCGCTCTATCGCGGCCTCCTGCTGCCCCGACGTCGTGAGCCCCCCAAAAAAAAAATTCTGGGGGTCTCTCCTCCCCGTGGGCCAGGCCTCCATCGTTCTCGCCAGACTCTCACCCCACTGCTCCAAAGTCCAACCTCTCTCCTCTTCTCTTGGCTTGGCCCAGTCGAGACTTCTACTCCACTGGTCCCAAGTCCACCCTCTCTGCTCCTCACTAGGCTTGACCCAGTCGAGGCTGCCACGGAGATCTGCCAGCGATGGCTCCTGGACACGCTGCTTGGTCTGGTTTAGGTGGTTTCTTCTGTCACGATCGTCATGGAGAGACCAATGCGCAGCGTTGAAGGTGAACATATTATATTTATTCAATGATCACACAATCAAAACAACAAACGAAAAACGTGACGTCTATGGTTACAACACAAACCAACACGAACAAGAAACCACAAACACAACGTGAAAGACAGATAGTTAAATATGGCTCCCAATCAGAGACACCCAGCTGACACTCGTTGCCTCTGATTGGGAGTCACTCAGACCAACATAGAAAAATCAAACATAGAATTTCACACCCTGGCTCAACATAATATTGTCCCCAGAGCCAGGGCGTGACACTAGCGGGAAGGTTCCTGTCTTTTTCCGTGGACATAAAACCAACTAGGCTCGTAATTTAACCATTTTATTTGTATTTATGTCTGTCAGAAAATTGTTAATGAAATTACGTTGAGCCAAAATCGAATAGACGTTGAATTGACGTCTGTGCCCAGTGGGTTACTGTCATTCTAATTGTAGAGGGTTTAGGCTAGATTCATTCCGGAACCGTGGAAGATCACCGTTCAAAGGTAATTTCTGATTGAGCTAATATATGCTATCTTTACCGTGAATGCAGTCTCCGCGAACCCGGACACATTGCCTTTATTTTTCATTCGCGCTATAACGCGGATCTTCCGTGATACGGATAGTATCCTTTTAATTGTAGAGGGTTAGTGTAGAGACATCATCATGTCTCCACTGCTATAGTACCAACAGGATAGAAGGTTCCAGAGCTGTGCATCACTGTTCTATGTTTGTGTGCTTGGTCATGTTTTATGGAGGAGTTCAGTTCTATCTGCTTGTGCTAAAAGTTCTTTGCATGTTATTGTATCTTTTACAGTTGAAGTCAGAAGCTTACATACAACTTAGCCAAATACATTTCAACTCAGTTTTTCACTATTCCTGACATTTAATCCTAGTACAAATTCCCTGTCTTAGGTCAGTTAGGATCACCACTTTATTTTAAGAATGTGAAATGTCAGAATAATAGTAGAGAGAATTATTTATTTCAGCTTTTATTTCTTTAATCACATTCCCAGTGGGTCAGAAGTTTACATACACTCAATTAGTATTTGGTAGCATTGCCTTTAAATTGTTTAACTTGGGTCAAATGTTTCAGGTAGCCTTCCACAAGCTTTCCACAATAAGTTGGGTGAATTTTGGCCCATTCCTCCTGACAGAGCTGGTGTAACTGAGTCAGGTTTGTAGGCCTCCTTGCTTTCAGTTCTGCCCACACATTTTCTATAGGATTGAGGTCAGGGCTTTGTGATGGCCACTCCAATACCTTGACTTTGTCGTCCTTAAGCCATTTTTCCACAACTTTGGAAGTATGCTTGGGGTCATTGTCCATTTGGAAGACCCATTTGCGACCAGGCTTTAACTTCCTGACTGATGTCTTGAGATGTTGCTTCAATATATCCACGTAATTTTCCTTCCTCATGATGCCATCTATTTTGTGAAGTGCACCAGTCCCTCCTGCAGCAAAGCACCCCCACAGCATGATGCTGCCACCCCCGTGCTTCACAGTTGGGATGGTGTTCTTCGGCTTGCAAGCAACCACCTTTTTCCTCCAAATATAACGATGGTCATTATGGCCAAACAGTTCTATTTTTGTTTCATCAGACCAGAGGACATTTCTCCAAAAAGTACGATCTTTGTCCCAAAATGAGACATCATCACATTCTACCAGCATGTTAAATGTGCAACCAGAGGAAAAAAACCTCTAGACCACCTTTACTCCACACACAGAGACGCATACAAAGCTCTCCCTCGCCCTCCATTTGGCAAATCTGACCATAACCCTATCCTCCAGATTCCTACTTATAAGCAAAAACTAAAGCAGGAAGCACCAGTGACTCGGTTAATAAAAAAGTGGTCAGATGACGCAGATGCTACGTACGCAGACCCGTACGCTTATAACAAATCCCGCTATGCCCGCCGACGTACCATCAAACAGGCAAAGAGTCAATACAGGACTAAGATTGAATCATACTACACCGGCTCTGACGCTCGTCGGATGTGGCAGGGCTTGAAAACTATTACAGACTACAAAGTGAAACCCAGCCGCGAGCTGCCCAGTGACACAAGACTTCCAGACGAGCAAAACTACTTCTATGCTCGCTTTGAGGCAAGCAACACTGAAGCATGCATGAGAGCACCAGCTGTTCCGGATGACTATGTGATCACACTCTCCGTAGCCGATGTGAGTAAGACTTTTAAGCAGGTCAACATTCACAAGGCTGCAGAGCCAGACGGATTACCAGGACGTGTACTCCGAGCATGTGCTGACCAACTGGCAAGTGTCTTCACTGACATTTTCAACATGTCCCTGACTGAGTCTGTAATACCAACATGTTTCAAGCAGACCACATTTACATTTACATTTACGTCATTTAGCAAACGCTCTTATCCAGCGACCACCATAGTCCCCGTGCCCAAGGACACTAAGATAACCTGCCTAAATGACTACCGACCCCAGGTGGTAAGGGTAGGTAACAACACATCTGCCACACTGATCCTCAACACGGGGGCCCCTCAGGGGTACGTGCTCAGTCCCCTCCTGTACTCCCTGTTCACCCATGACTGCATGGCCAGGCACGACTCCAACACCATCATTAAGTTTGCCGACGACACAACAGTGGTAGGCCTGATCACCGACAATGATGAGACAGCCTATAGGGAGGAGGTCAGGGACTGGCCGTGTGGTGCCAGGATAACAACCTCTCCCTCAACGTGATCAAGACAAAGGAGATGATTGTGGACCACAGGAAAAAAAGAGGACTGAGCATGCCCCCATTCTCATCGACGGGGTTGTAGTGGAACAGGTTGAGAGCTTCAAGTTCCTTGGTGTCCACATCACCAACGAACTATCATGGTCCAAACACACCAAGACAGTCGTGAAGAGGGCACGACAAAGCCCATTCCCCCTCAGGAGAGTGAAAAGTTTTGGCATGGGTCCTCAGATCCTTTATTATAAATTATACAGCTGCACTATCGAGAGCATCCTGACTGGTTGCATCACCGCATGGTATGGCAATTGCTCGGCCTCCGACCGCAAGGCACTTCAGAGGGTAGTCCGTACGGCCCAGTACATCACTGGGGCCAAGGTTCCTGCCATCCAGGAATTTAATTTTTTTGAGTAGCCTGCCCTACATATTTAGGTTGAGTGAAAAGTCGATATAAAACATTGTTGAATTCAAACGTTCTGACAGGTCCATGACAATTTGACAGTGTTTTCTCATTCAGAAACTGACAGTCCTTTTCCAGAAACAGCATAACTTACTGCTAAAGATTAAAACATCCTGCCAACACAGTAAATAGACCGGTAGTTTGTCATGCGTATGTATGGTGTGCGCCAAATTTATAAATCTCAATATTTTTGTACATGCTCAGACTTTTCAAAATATGTATTGTCAAATGTACGCGATGGTTCTAAATGAGGCCCCAGGAGAGTGAATTGTGCTCCAGAGAGCTCCAAGTGGCCAGGTGGGTCTAATGTCCTATTCAGACTGTGGTGACTCCAACAGGTGGGTCTAATGTCCCTCTATTCAGACTGTGGTGACTCCAACAGGTGGGTCTAATGTCCTATTCAGACTGTGGTGACTCCAACAGGTGGGTCTAATGTCCTATTCAGACTGTGGTGACTCCAACAGGTGGGTCTAATGTCCCTCTATTCAGACTGTGGTGACTCCAACAGGTGGGTATAATGTTCTATTCAGACTGTGGTGACTACAACAGGTGGGTATACTGTCCTATTCAGACTGTGGTGACTCCAACAGGTGCATCTAATGTCCTATTCAGACTGTGGTGACTACATCCTCATCAGGGTAGAGAGGCCATGACAGGGCCAACTAATATGGGACAACATCATCCCCTGGGTAGAGAGGCCATGACAGGGCCAACTAATATGGGACAACATCATCCCCTGGGTAGAGAGGCCATGACAAGGCCAACTAATATGGGACAACATCATCCCCTGGGTAGAGAGGCCATGACAGGGCCAACTAATATGGGACAACATCATCCCCTGGGTAGAGAGGCCATGACAGGGCCAACTAATATGGGACATCATCATCCCCTGGGTAGAGAGGCCATGACAGGGCCAACTAATATGGGACAACATCATCCCCTGGGTAGAGAGGCCATGACAGAGACCACTAATATGGGACAACATCATCCCCTGGGTAGAGAGGCCATGACAGAGACCACTAATATGGGACAACATCATCCCCTGGGTAGAGAGGCCATGACAGAGACCACTAATATGGGACAACATCATCCCCTGGGTAGAGAGGCCATGACAGGGCCAACTAATATGGGACAACATCATCCCCTGGGTAGAGAGGCCATGACAGAGACCACTAATATGGGACAACATCATCCCCTGGGTAGAGAGGCCATGACAGAGACCACTAATATGGGACAACATCATCCCCTGGGTAGAGAGGCCATGACAGGGCCAACTAATATGGGACAACATCATCCCCTGGGTAGAGAGGCCATGACAGGGCCAACTAATATGGGACAACATCATCCCCTGGGTAGAGAGGCCATGACAGGGCCAACTAATATGGGACAACATCATCCCCTGGGTAGAGAGGCCATGACAGAGACCACTAATATGGGACAACATCATCCCCTGGGTAGAGAGGCCATGACAGAGACCACTAATATGGGACAACATCATCCCCTGGGTAGAGAGGCCATGACAGGGCCAACTAATATGGGACAACATCATCCCCTGGGTAGAGAGGCCATGACAGGGCCAACTAATATGGGACAACATCATCCCCTGGGTAGAGAGGCCATGACAGGGCCAACTAATATGGACAACATCATCCCCTGGGTAGAGAGGCCATGACAGGGCCAACTAATATGGGACAACATCATCCCCTGGGTAGAGAGGCCATGACAGAGACCACTAATATGGGACAACATCATCACCTGGAATGAAATGTTTAATGTACTAGCCTAGCTTTCTTCAACTGAAACCTGGAAACTATGAGAAAGATTGTAATATACAGACAGGCCTCTAGCCTTTTTTCATTGGTAGCACTGGAAGCATTGGAGGACAATTTAGGAGCACCAGAAAAAAAGACTGATCCTTAAATTCATTTAGGTCTTGATTCAATCCGTATCGAAGAAGATCCTCAGTATAGCAAGATGGAAATTGAACAGCTAATTTTGTGGAGACTGCATTCACGGAAAACGCTGCATATGTCGGCTCAATCAGAAATGACAATTTCAATGGCACTATACCACGACCTATTATGAATCTTACTTTGAGCATCTCCTGCAGATGTAGGCCTAAGCTACAGGCTGTTAGCTAGCTAGCATCTCCTGCAGATGTAGGCCTAAGCTACAGGCTGTTAGCTAGCTAGCATCTCCTGCAGATGTAGGCCTAAGCTACAGGCTGTTAGCTAGCTAGCATCTCCTGCAGATGTAGGCCTAAGCTACAGGCTGTTAGCTAGCTAGCATCTCCTGCAGATGTAGGCCTAAGCTACAGGCTGTTAGCTCGCTAGCATCTCCTGCAGATGTAGGCCTAAGCTACAGGCTGTTAGCTAGCTAGCATCTCCTGCAGATGTAGGCCTAAGCTAAAGGCTGTTAGCTCGCTAGCATCTCCTGCAGATGTAGGCCTAAGCTACAGGCTGTTAGCTCGCTAGCATCTCCTGCAGATGTAGGCCTAAGCTACAGGCTGTTAGCTCGCTAGCATCTCCTGCAGATGTAGGCCTAAGCTACAGGCTGTTAGCTAGCTAGCATCTCCTGCAGATGTAGGCCTAAGCTAAAGGCTGTTAGCTAGCTAGCATCTCCTGCAGATGTAGGCCTAAGCTAAAGGCTGTTAGCTAGCTAGCATCTCCTGCAGATGTAGGCCTAAGCTAAAGGCTGTTAGCTAGCTAGCATCTCCTGCAGATGTAGGCCTAAGCTACAGGCTGTTAGCTAGCTAGCATCTCCTGCAGATGTAGGCCTAAGCTAAAGGCTGTTAGCTCGCTAGCATCTCCTGCAGATGTAGGCCTAAGCTACAGGCTGTTAGCTAGCTAGCATCTCCTGCAGATGTAGGCCTAAGCTACAGGCTGTTAGCTAGCTAGCATCTCCTGCAGATGTAGGCCTAAGCTAAAGGCTGTTAGCTCGCTAGCATCTCCTGCAGATGTAGGCCTAAGCTACAGGCTGTTAGCTAGCTAGCATCTCCTGCAGATGTAGGCCTAAGCTAAAGGCTGTTAGCTCGCTAGCATCTCCTGCAGATGTAGGCCTAAGCTACAGGCTGTTAGCTAGCTAGCATCTCCTGCAGATGTAGGCCTAAGCTACAGGCTGTTAGCTAGCTAGCATCTCCTGCAGATGTAGGCCTAAGCTAAAGGCTGTTAGCTCGCTAGCATCTCCTGCAGATGTAGGCCTAAGCTACAGGCTGTTAGCTAGCTAGCATCTCCTGCAGATGTAGGCCTAAGCTAAAGGCTGTTAGCTCGCTAGCATCTCCTGCAGATGTAGGCCTAAGCTAAAGGCTGTTAGCTCGCTAGCATCTCCTGCAGATGTAGGCCTAAGCTACAGGCTGTTAGCTAGCTAGCTAATGAGGTAACATGCAAGATTGTTTGTATTTGTGTTGTATTTGTATGATAACATAGTTACAGTATTTCACTTTTTAATGTGTATAGTATTGCTTACTAGGTGTGTCCAATGAACTTTGTAACCACTCTCTCTTCAAATTAGGGCTAATTGGAAAAGCTGTTCAAAAGACGACATTGTATTATTTCTTTGTACTCCCTGACGAAGGCCATGCAGCCGAAACGCGTCAGATTTTAAAAAGACCTTGTTTCTATTGAACATGCCATACAAATAAAGGCATTTTAATTAATTACATGTATATGAAGAGTGCCTTGGTCCTCCTTTCTTTTTGTTTGTTACCTATTTGTTTTCTGTAAATTATTTCTGTTAATTTTTTGTCAGGATTAATCATTTTCTGGCTTCCCGCCAGCTGCATCAAGGTAAACCTGTAACAACCACCCTCTCAACTTTATACATTGATAGGCTAGTCAAGACTGAAGTGGCAAAAACCCACTTGCCTGCGTCCTCATGAAGCCAGTTCTCACAGGTTCCTCATGAAGCCAGTTCTCACAGGTGAAATTACAACCCCCCCAACAAAAAAAAAATGCTTATTTTGGGGAATAAAAAACTACTTCTATTGCAAAAGGTTGATAAAATAAAAATACTTGCTGCTTGACAGACAGTGTCTCTTTGCAAACATTACCAATTTGGTCAAAAACAAATTACCCCCGTTGGCGCTTTTAAGATAATTTTTTTGGCCACTTTTAGGGTTAATATAAAATCAAATAAATTATGTAGCAATCGCAGACTGCACCTTTAACAATGCCTCTAAAACTATTAGAATGATCTAGACCACACAGTGATGTACAACAGAACATGCATCCTACACTAGAGCATCCAAACTCCAGAACCAAAACAGTAACTACAACAACAACAACACTGCCCACATACTGCCCACAGATCAAGGCCAAACTCAGAAAGTATTCACACCCCTTGACTTTTTCCACATTTTGTTACAGGCTGAATTTTGGTTACTGGCCTACACACAATACCCCATAATGTCAAAGTGGAATTATGTTTTTCAACATTTTTACAAATTAATTAAAAATGAAAAGCTGAAATGTCTTGAATTAATAAGTATTCAACCCCTTTGTTATGGCAAGCCTAGAAAGATTGCTTAACAAGTCCCATAATAAGTTGCATGGACTTAACATAATTTTTGTAAGGTCCCTCAGTTGAGCAGTGCATTTCAAACACATATTCAAGCACAAAGACCAGGAAGGTTTTCCAATGCCTCGCAAAGAAGGGAACCTATTGGTAGATGGATAATAATTTTAAAAAAGCAGACACTGAATATCTCTTTGAGCATGGTGAAGTTATTAATTACACTTTGGATGGTGTATCAATACATCAGTGGAGGCTGGCTCATAATAATGGCTGGGACGGAGCAAATGGAATGGAGTCAAACTATGTGTTTGATGTATCTGAAACCATTCCACCAATTCCACTCTCTCCAGCCATTACCACGAGCCCGTCTTCCCCAATTAAGGTGCCACCAACCTCCTGTACAATCCATAAAGTCACTACAAAGATACAGGGTCCTTCCTAACTCAGTTGCCGGAGAGGGGATTTCACCATAGGCCAATGGTGACTTTAAAACAGTTACAGAATTGAATGGCTCAAAGGAGAAAACTGAGGATGGATCACCAACATTGTAGTTACTCCACAATACTAACCTAATTGACAGAGTGAAAAGAAGGAAGACTGTACAGAATAATAATATTCCAAATCATGCATCCTGTTTGCAACAAGGCACTAAAGTAAAACTGCAAAAAATGTGGCAAAGAAATTAACTTTATGTTCTGAATACAAAGCGTTATGTTTGGGGCAAATTCAACACAACACATCACTAAGTACCACGCTTCATATTTTCAAGCATGGTGGTGGCTGCATCATGTTCTGGGTATGCTTGTCATCGGCAAAGGAGGTTTGTTTATCATAAAAATAAACGGAGTACAGCTAAGCACAGGCAAAATCCTGGAGCAAAACCTGATTTAAATCAAATAAATGTTATTTGTCACATGTGCCAAATACAACAGATGTAGACCGTACCGTGAAACGCTTACTTACAAGCCCTTAACCAACAATACAGTTCAAGAAATAGAGTTAAGAAAATATTTTCTAAATAAACTAAAGTAATAAAATAAAAGTAACACAATAAAAATAACAATAACGAGGCTACAGTATAGTATAGGGGTATCTAGGCTATATACAGGGGGTGCCGGTACCGAGTCAATGTGCGGGGGTACAGGTTAGTCCAGGTAATTTGTACATGTAGGTAGGGGTATGCATAGATAATAAACAGTGAGTAGCAGCAGTGTAAAAACAAAGGAGTGGGGGTGTCAATGTAGATAGTCAGGGTGGCCATTTGATTAATTGTTTAGCAGTCTTATGACTTGGGGGGAGAAGCTGTTAAGGAGCCTTTTAGACCTAGACTTGGTGCTCCGGTACAGCTTGCAGAGAAAACAGTCTATGACTTCGGTGACTGGAGTCTTTGACAATTTTTAGGGCCTTCCTCTGACACCGCCTGGTATAGAGGTCTGGGTTGGCGGGAAGCTTGGCCCCAGTGATGTACTGGGTCGTACGCACTACCCTCTGTAGCGCCTTACGGTCAGATGCCGAGCAGTTGCTAAACCAGGCGGGGATGCAACCGGTCAGGATGCTCTCGATGGTACAGCTGTAGAACCTTTTGAGGATCTGGGGATCCATGCCAAATATTTTCAGTCTCCTGAGGGGGAAAAGGTGTTGCCCTCTTCACAACTGTCTTGGTGTGTTTGGACCATGATAGTTTGTTGGTGATGTGGACACCAAGGAACTTGAAACTCTCGACCCACTCCACTACAGCCCCGTCAATGTTAATGGGGGCCAGTTCGGCCCTCCTTTTCCTGTAGTCCACGATCAGCTCCTTTGTCTTGCTCACATTGAGGTAGAGGTTGTTGTCCTGGTACCACACTGCCAGGTCTCTGATCTCCTCCCTATAGGCTGTCTCATCATTGTCGGTGATCAGGCCTACCACTGTTGTGTCGTCAGCAAACTTAATGATGGTGTTGGAGTCGTGCTTGGCCATGCAGTCGTGGGTGAACAGGGAGTACAGGAGGGGACTAAGCATGCACCCCTGAGGGGCCCCAGTGTTGAGGATCAGCGTGGCAGATGTGTTGTTGCCTACCCTTACCACCTGGGGGGCGGCCCGTCAGGAAGTCCCCGATCCAGTTGCAGAGGGAGTTTAGTCCCAGGGTCATTAGCTTAGTGATGAGCTTTGTGGGCACTATGGGGTTGAATGCTGAGCTGTAGTCAATGAACAGCATTCTCACATAGGTGTTCCTTTTGCCCAGGTGGGAAAGGGCAGTGTGGAGTGCGATTGAGATAGCGTCATCTGTGGATCTGTTGGGGCGGTATGTGAATTGGAGTGGGTCTAGGGTTTCTGGGATGATGGTGTTGATGTGAGCCATGACCAGCCTTTTAATGCACTTCATGGCTACCGACGTGAGTGTTACGGGCGGTAGTCATTTAGGCAGGTTACCTTAGTGTTCTTGGGCACAGGGACTATATGCTGGTCTGCTTGAAACATGTAGGTATTACAGAATCGGTCAGGGAGAGGTTGAAAATGTCAGTGAAGACACTTGCCAGTTGGTCCGTGCATGCTCTGAGTACACATCTTGGTAATCCGGCTGGCCCCGCGGCCTTGTGAATGATGACCTGTTTAAAGGTTTTGCTCACATCGGCTACGCAGAGCGTGATCACACAATCGTCCGGAACAGCTGGTGCTCTCATGCATGCTTCAGTGTTGCTTGCCTTGAAGCGAGCATAAAAGGCATTTAGTTCATCTGGTAGGCTCGTGTCACTGGGCAGCTTGCGGCTGGGTTTCCCTTTTTAGTCCGTAAGAGTTTCATGCCCTGCCACATCCGACGAGCGTCAGAGCCGGTGTAGTACGATTCAATCTTAGTCCTGTATTGACTCTTTGCCTGTTTGATGGTTCGTCTGAGCGCATAGTGGGATTTCTTATAAGCGTCCGGGATTAGTTTCCCGCTCCTTGAAAGCGGAAGCTCTAGCCTTTAGCTCAGTGCGGATGTTGCCTGTAATCCATGGCTTCTGGTTGGGATATGTACGCACGGTCACCGTGGGGAAGACGTCGTCAATGCACATATTGATGAAGCCGGTGACTGAGGTGGTATACTCCTCAATGCCATTGGATGAATCCCGGAACATATTCCAGTCTGTGCTAGCAAAACAGTCCTGTAGCGTAGCATCCACGTCATCTGACCACTTCCTTATTGAGCGAGTCACTGGTACTTCCTGCTTTAGTTTTTGCTTGTAAGCAGGAATCAGGAGGATATAATTATGGTCAGATTTGCCAAATGGAGGGCGAGGGAGAGCTTTCTATGCGTCTTTGTGTGTGGAGTAAAGGTTTTCTAGAGTTTTCTTTTTGACTGAGGTGGTATACTAGGGCTGTGGCAGACAAAAACAACCTATATACACTGAGTATACAAAACATTAAGACCACCTCCTCTTTCCATGACATAGATTGACTATGTGAGAGCCATGATCCCTTATTGATGCCACGTAGGGCTGTGGCAGTCACGACATTTCGTCAGCTGGTGATTGTCAAACAAATAACTGTCAGTCTCACCGGTAATAAACACATTTAGCATGTCCTGGCTTCCACACACAGCCTACATGCCATTTTAAAAAGTGTAATAAATCCATGTAATATAGCCTACACCTTCACAATACATCCATTATTTATTTTAGACAGGTCTAAAGAAGCATGATATGAAGAAAATGTAGCCTATTTCAGAAGAACAGAATAGCATCCTCTGAGTTGTCCTTATGTTAGGTCCTGATCTGGCTATGCCATATGGCTGTGGGTTACACTAGATCATTTAGCAGACAAGATCTGCTTAGAATTCCATAGCATTATTTTATATTATTTTATAGTGTGAAGAAAACAATGAACAAAGCTGAATAAAATAGAAAATATTTTCTCCAAACGATTTAAGGGAGTGCGCACATGCGGCTATTCTGTGTTGAACGGTTAACAAATATATAGGTCCTTCTATATGCTTAATATAGAGTTATTAATGTAACTTTAGTTGTTCCACAAACATTGGGCTATATGTTTAGATTTTTAATACATTGTAAGGCTGCGTGATGAGACTCTAATGATGATTTGAAAAAAGTCGCTTGAAAGGCATGAGCTCTGCTTTGTTTTTTGCGTAGGCTGTACACACTCCAATAGTCTCTCATTCACAATTTGACAAGCACTTGATAATGCCTCGAATTCCACGGCGGCATCCCCTTTGTGGCCGTAATACACCCTAAAAACATCCATGCCTATTGCAGCCCTGAGTGCTGCCTTGTGCCCTTCTCCCTGAGTGCTGCCTTGTGCCCTTCTCCCTGAGTGCTGCCTTGTGTCCTTCTCCCTGAGTGCTGCCTTGTGTCCTTCTCCCTGAGTGCTGCGTTGTGCCCTTCTCCCTGAGTGCTGCCTTGTGCCCTTCTCCCTGAGTGCTGCCTTGTGTCCTTCTCCCTGAGTGCTGCGTTGTGCCCTTCTCCCTGAGTGCTGCCTTGTGCCCTTCTCCCTGAGTGCTGCGTTGTGCCCTTCTCCCTGAGTGCTGCCTTGTGTCCTTCTCCCTGAGTGCTGCCTTGTGCCCTTCTCCCTGAGTGCTGCCTTGTGTCCTTCTCCCTGAGTGCTGCCTTGTGCCCTTCTCCCTGAGTGCTGCCTTGTGTCCTTCTCCCTGAGTGCTGCCTTGTGCCCTTCTCCCTGAGTGCTGTGTTGTGCCCTTCTCCCTGAGTGCTGCGTTGTGCCCTTCTCCCTGAGTGCTGCCTTGTGTCCTTCTCCCTGAGTGCTGCCTTGTGTCCTTCTCCCTGAGTGCTGCGTTGTGCTCTTCTCCCTGAGTGCTGCCTTGTGTCCTTCTCCCTGAGTGCTGCGTTGTGCCCTTCTCCCTGAGTGCTGCGTTGTGCCCTTCTCCCTGAGTGCTGCCTTGTGTCCTTCTCCCTGAGTGCTGCCTTGTGCCCTTCTCCCTGAGTGCTGCCTTGTGCCCTTCTCCCTGAGTGCTGCGTTGTGTCCTACTCCCTGAGTGCTGTGTTGTGCCCTTCTCCCTGAGTGCTGCGTTGTGCCCTTCTCCCTGAGTGCTGCCTTGTGCCCTTCTCCCTGAGTGCTGCCTTGTGTCCTTCTCCCTGAGTGCTGCCTTGTGCCCTTCTCCCTGAGTGCTGCCTTGTGTCCTTCTCCCTGAGTGCTGCCTTGTGCCCTTCTCCCTGAGTGCTGCCTTGTGCCCTTCTCCCTGAGTGCTGCCTTATGTCCTTCTCCCTGAGTGCTGCCTTGTGTCCTTCTCCCTGAGTGCTGCGTTGTGCCCTTCTCCCTGAGTGCTGCCTTGTGCCCTTCTCCCTGAGTGCTGCCTTGTGTCCTTCTCCCTGAGTGCTGCGTTGTGCCCTTCTCCCTGAGTGCTGCCTTGTGCCCTTCTCCCTGAGTGCTGCGTTGTGCCCTTCTCCCTGAGTGCTGCCTTGTGTCCTTCTCCCTGAGTGCTGCCTTGTGCCCTTCTCCCTGAGTGCTGCCTTGTGCCCTTCTCCCTGAGTGCTGCCTTGTGCCCTTCTCCCTGAGTGCTGCCTTGTGTCCTTCTCCCTGAGTGCTGCCTTGTGCCCTTCTCCCTGAGTGCTGTGTTGTGCCCTTCTCCCTGAGTGCTGCATTGTGCCCTTCTCCCTGAGTGCTGCCTTGTGTCCTTCTCCCTGAGTGCTGCCTTGTGTCCTTCTCCCTGAGTGCTGCCTTGTGCCCTTCTCCCTGAGTGCTGCCTTGTGCCCTTCTCCCTGAGTGCTGCGTTGTGTCCTTCTCCCTGAGTGCTGTGTTGTGCCCTTCTCCCTGAGTGCTGCGTTGTGCCCTTCTCCCTGAGTGCTGCCTTGTGCCCTTCTCCCTGAGTGCTGCCTTGTGTCCTTCTCCCTGAGTGCTGCCTTGTGCCCTTCTCCCTGAGTGCTGCGTTGTGCCCTTCTCCCTGTGTGCTGCCTTGTGTCCTTCTCCCTGAGTGCTGCGTTGTGCCCTTCTCCCTGAGTGCTGCGTTGTGCCCTTCCCTCTGTGTGCTGCGTTGCGCCCATCTCTCTGTGTGCTGCCTTGTGCCCTTCTCCCTGTGTGCTGCCTTGTGTCCTTCTCCCTGAGTGCTGCGTTGTGCTCTTCTCCCTGAGTGCTGCCTTGTGTCCTTCTCCCTGAGTGCTGCGTTGTGCCCTTCTCCCTGAGTGCTGCGTTGTGCCCTTCTCCCTGAGTGCTGCCTTGTGTCCTTCTCCCTGAGTGCTGCCTTGTGCCCTTCTCCCTGAGTGCTGCCTTGTGCCCTTCTCCCTGAGTGCTGCGTTGTGTCCTTCTCCCTGAGTGCTGTGTTGTGCCCTTCTCCCTGAGTGCTGCGTTGTGCCCTTCTCCCTGAGTGCTGCCTTGTGCCCTTCTCCCTGAGTGCTGCCTTGTGTCCTTCTCCCTGAGTGCTGCCTTGTGCCCTTCTCCCTGAGTGCTGCCTTGTGTCCTTCTCCCTGAGTGCTGCCTTGTGCCCTTTTCCCTGAGTGCTGCCTTGTGCCCTTCTCCCTGAGTGCTGCCTTGTGTCCTTCTCCCTGAGTGCTGCCTTGTGTCCTTCTCCCTGAGTGCTGCGTTGTGCCCTTCTCCCTGAGTGCTGCCTTGTGCCCTTCTCCCTGAGTGCTGCCTTGTGTCCTTCTCCCTGAGTGCTGCGTTGTGCCCTTCTCCCTGAGTGCTGCGTTGTGCCCTTCTCCCTGAGTGCTGCGTTGTGCCCTTCTCCCTGAGTGCTGCCTTGTGTCCTTCTCCCTGAGTGCTGCCTTGTGCCCTTCTCCCTGAGTGCTGCCTTGTGTCCTTCTCCCTGAGTGCTGCCTTGTGCCCTTCTCCCTGAGTGCTGCCTTGTGTCCTTCTCCCTGAGTGCTGCGTTGTGCCCTTCTCCCTGAGTGCTGCGTTGTGCCCTTCTCCCTGAGTGCTGCCTTGTGCCCTTCTCCCTGAGTGCTGCCTTGTGTCCTTCTCCCTGAGTGCTGCCTTGTGCCCTTCTCCCTCAGTGCTGCGTTGTGCCCTTCTCCCTGTGTGCTGCCTTGTGTCCTTCTCCCTGAGTGCTGCGTTGTGCCCTTCTCCCTGAGTGCTGCGTTGTGCCCTTCTCCCTGTGTGCTGCGTTGCGCCCATCTCTCTGTGTGCTGCCTTGTGCCCTTCTCCCTGTGTGCTGCCTTGCGTCCTTCTCCCTGAGTGCTGCGTTGCGCCCTTCTCCCTGTGTGCTGCGTTGCGCCCTTCTCCCTGTGTGCTGTGTTGTGCCCTTCTCCCTGTGTGCTGCCTTGTGTCCTTCTCCCTGAGTGCTGCGTTGCGCCCTTCTCCCTGAGTGCTGCGTTGCGCCCTTCTCCCTGAGTGCTGCGTTGCGCCCTTCTCCCTGTGTGCTGCGTTGCGCCCATCTCTCTGTGTGCTGCGCAATCCGAACCGCTCTCCGTCACGTGATTGGGTCTTTCTCACAAGCTATAAGTTAAGACAGACACATTGGTCCTAACCCTAACCCTAACCCTAACCCTAACCCTAACCCTTCTCCAATTCCGAGGCGCACGTTGAAGATATTGGAAGAACTGTCCACATTTACTTTTTGTCAGCCAACAAGATGAGTAGGCCTAACGAACAGCAAAAGCAGTAGCCTATGTCAATCTACTATCCCCCATAGTACAAAAGTTGACCTATTATATTCTGTGCGAGAAATAAATATTCCAAACATAGTTTGGGACAGTTGTGTGATGCCATAGATCCCAAATTAATATAACCACTGGAATCCCAAAACCTGTTTTATGCAATGTGGCTGACGCAACAGATCAGAACGTTTAGCTTAAAATGTTGATAAACTATTAGGCTATTTCTTCACATTATAAGATCAGCAATGCTCACATGGTAGTAGGCTATACAATGTTCCATTAGCGGGAAAACACCATTATCAAAAGGGACCGCAAATGCAATTATGCATGTAATGCTTTTAATATTAAGGTGCATTTTTATGGTGAAAATTATCTTCCCCAAACTTGAAACTCAGGCGCTGCTTATGTATGCCAGTTAGGCTCTACACCCCTTGTAAAGCGGATTAATGTGCTTCATTTTAAGAATTTTTTGGCCACTTTAGTTGTGATACAAATCTTAAAACATATAGGCCTATGGCTAGGCTACATGAGGTGTGTGACTATGATTAGAAAAAGCTTTGTTTCTTAAGCTGGGAATCATTCACAAGCGATCATTATTATTCACAAGTGATAGGCTAATATGGTCACCCATCAGACTATTCTTGATTTAATCTTGCCTTTACTAAATAATATGTGTGACATTTGTTTTGATTTAGAATGGACCATTATCATGCACCTGTATCGAAACAGGGGCAGGGGAAAAAATACATGGACCATTATCATGCACCTGTATCGAGACAGGGGCAGGAGAATAAATACATGTAATCTATGCACTTAAATAGCGAATGGAGGACGCTTTTCCCCATGGTTTATTTTCATGCCAGCCAGGTAGGCTATACTCCTGTTGTAAAGATAAGCAATGTGCTTAATATTAGGAAAGTTGAGAAATAAATATAGTAGGCCTAGCCTATAGAAAGCTGATGGGATCCTCCTCTTTTTAATAGAGGCCATCACTCTGTTTTCTCCCGCAATTGCACAGCCTATAGAAATGTTGCTCATGAAGTGTTTGATCAGATTTTTGAATACATTTGCATTGATGTCAGACTGATTAGAGGGACAATAGAGTGCTGAGTACCAGGCAGTTAGCAGGTTTGGTAGGCTACTAATGACCAGCAGCAGCATCAGAGCTTGGAGAAGCCTAGTTACCGTGACTAAAGGGTAATGTGGAATTTGACTGCCTTCATGACTCGTGACTTCTGGTGTGACGGTAATAAGGTCACTGCAACAGCCCTATGGTATACTCCTCAATCCCATCGGATGAATCCCAGAACATATTCCAGTCTGTGCTGCAAAACAGTCCTGTAGCGTAGCATCCGCGTCATCTGACCACTTCCGTATTGAGCGAGTCACTGGTACTTCCTGCTTTAGTTTTTGATTATAAGCAGGAATCAGGAGGATATAATTATGGTCAGGTTTGCCAAATGGAGGGCGAGGTAGAGCTTTGTATGCGTCTCTGTGTGTGGAGTAAAGGTGGTCTAGAGTTTTTTTTCCTCTGGTTGCACATGTGACATGCTGGTAGAAATTAGGTAGAACGGATTTACGTTTTCCTGCATTAAAGTCCCTTGGCCACTAGGAGCGCCGCTTCTGTATGAGCATTTTCTTGTTTCCTTATGGCCTTATACAGCTTGTTGAGTGCGGTCTTAGTGCCAGCGTTGGTTTGTGGTGGTAAATAAACTGCTACGAATAATATGATGAAAACTCTCTTGGTAGATATTGTGGTCTACAGCTTATCATTAGGTACTCTACCTCAGGGGAGCAATACCTTGAGACTTCTTTAATATTAGACATCGCGCACCAGCTGTTATTAACAAATAGACACACACCCCCGCCCCTCGTCTTACCAGACGTAGCTGTTCTGTCCTGCCGATGCACGGAAAACCCAGCCAGCTCTATATTATCTGTGTAATCATTCAGCCACGACTCTGTGAAACATAAGATATTACAGTTTTTAATGTCCCGTTGGTAGGATAGTCTCGAACGGAGCTCATCCAGTTTATTTTCCAGTGATTGCACGTTTGTCAATAGAACGGATGGTAGAGGCGGGTTACCCACTCGCCGACTAATTCTCACAAGGCACCCCAATCTCCGCCCCCTGTATTTCCGTATTTTCTTCATGTGAATGACGGGGATTTGGGCCTGGTTTCGGGGATGCAGTATATCCTTCACGTCGGACTCATTAAATAAAACATCTTCGTCCAGTTCGAGGTGAGTAATCGCTGTTCTGATGTCCAGAAGCTCTATTCGGTCATAAGAGATGGTAGCATCAACTTTATGTACAAAATAAGTTACAAACAATGTGAAAAAAACAAATAAAATAGCACAGTTGGTTATGAGCCCGTAAAACGGCAGCCATCCCCTCTGACGCCATTACTAAAATTCTGTTTGCTTCCAACAGACACTGACAATAACCTAAAACACAAGGCCAAATATACACTGGCGTTGCTTACCAAGACGACATTGAATGTTCCTGAGTGGCTTAGTTCCACTTGAAAATCTATGGCAAGACCTGAAAATGGCTGTCTAGCAATGATCAACAACCAACTTGACAGAGCTTGAAGAATTTAAAAAAATTATGTTGAAATATTGTCCAATCCAGGTGTGCAAAGCAGCTGCAACACAGCAGATCCAGGCCCTGTCGTAGCCGGCCGTGACCGGGAGACCCATGGGACGGCGCACAATTGGCCCAGCGTCTCCAGGGTAGGGGAGGGAATGGCCGGCAGGGATGTAGCTCAGTTGGTAGAGCATGGCGTTTGCAACGCCAGGGTTGTGGGTTCCATTCCAAGTTTGCACATTTATTAAAAATAAAAAACAGAAATACCTTGTTTACATAAGTATTCAGACCCTTTGCTATGAGACTCGAAATTGAGCTCAGGTTCATCCTGTTTCCATTGATCATCCTTGAGATGTTTCTACAACTTGATTGGATTCCACCTGTGGTAAATTCAATTGATTGGACATGATTTGGAAAGGCACACACCTGTCTATATAAGGTCCCACAGTTGACAGTGCATGTCAGAGCAAAAACCAAGCCATGAGGTCGAAGGAATTGTCCGTAGAGCTCCGAGACAGGATCGTGTCGAGGCACAGATCTGGGGAAGGGTACCAAAAAATGTATGCAGCATTGAAGGTCCCCAAGAACACAGTGGCCTCCATCATTCTTAAATGGAAGAAGTTTGGAACCACCTAGACTCTTCCTAGAGCTGGCCGCCCGGCCAAACTGAGCAATCAGGGGAGAAGGGCCTTGGTCAGGGAGGTGACCAAGATCCCGATGGTCAGTCTGACAGAGCTCTAGTTCCTCTGTGGAGATGGGAGAACCTTCCAGAAGGACAACCATCTCTGCAGCACTCCACCAATCAGGCCTTTATGGTAGAGTGGCCAGACGGAAGCCACTCCTCAGTAAAAAGGCACAAGACAGCCCGCATGGAGTTTGCCAAAAGGCACCTAAAGACTCAGACCATGAGAAACAAGATTCTCTGGTCTGGTGAAACCAAGATTGAACTCTTTGGCCTGAATGCCAAGCGTCACTTCTATAGGAAACCTGGCACCATCCCTACGGTGAAGCATGGTGGTGGCAGCATCATGCTGTGGGGATGTTTTTCAGCGGCAGGGACTGGGAGACTAGTCAGGATCGAGGGAAAGATGAACGGAGCAAAGTACAGAGAGATCCTTGATGAAAACCTGCTCCAGAGTACTCAGGACCTCAGACTGGGGCAAAGGTTCACCTTCCAACAGGACAACGACCCTAAGCACACAGCCAAGATAACGCAGGAGTGGCTTTGGGACAAGTCTCTGAATGTCCTTGAGTGGCCCAGCCAGAGCCCAGATTTGAACCCAATCTAACATCTCTGGAGAGACCTGAAAATAGCTGTGCAGCAACGCTCCCCCTCCAACCTGACAGAACTTGATAGGATCTACAGAGAAGAATGGGAGAAACTCCCCAAATACAGGTGTGCCAAGTTGTAGCGTCATACCCAAGGAGACTCGAGGCTGTAATCGCTGCCAAAGGTGCTTCAACAAAGTACTGAGTAAAGGGTCTGAATACTTATGTAAATGTGTTATTTCAGTTTTTTATTTTTTATAAATTAGCAAACATTTCTAAAATCCTGTTTTTGCTTTGTCGTTATGGGGCATTGTGTCTAGATTGATGAGGAAAACAACTATTGAATCAATTTTAGAATAAGGCTGTGTCACGGCTGAGGTGTATGTGGTGTGGGAATCAGGCGCAGGACACCGAAGCTTAGTCCAACAAAGTTTACTTGTGAACCACAAGGCAAAGATACAAAGAACGGCCTCAAAACGACAGAGGCGAGCAATTACGCAACTATGCGTAAAACAACAAAACAGAGAAAAACACGCAGCACTACGGACAGGCGAAAAACAACACACAACCTAACCAATACACACAGGCAACTTATAGAACACGTAATCAGACACAAACGGACACAGGTGTGACAGACAGACAAAAGCAATCACACATAGAAACATTCAACGGTGGCAGCTAGTACTCCGGGGACGACGAATGCCGAAGCCTGCCGAACCAGGAGGAGGAGCAGCCTCGGCAGAATCCGTGACAGTACCCCCCCCTTGACGCGCGGCTCCAGCCGTGCGCCGACCCCGGCCTCGGGGACGGCCAGGAGGACGCGGACCCGGGCGCGTGGGATGCCCACGGTGGAACTCCGTCAGGAGGGATGGATCTAGGATGTCCCTCCTAGGCACCCAGCACCGTTCCTCCGGACCGTACCCCTCCCACTCCACGAGATACTGGAGACCACTCATCCGGCGCCTCGAGTCCAAGATGGTCCGGACCCTGTACGCCGGGGCCCCCTCGATGTCCAAAGGGGGCGGAGGGGTCTCTCCTATCTCATGTTCTTGGAGTGGGCCAGCTACCACCGGCCTGAGAAGAGACACATGGAACGAGGGGTTAATATTCTTGTACTCAATAGGCAGTTGTAACCTGTAACACACCTCGTTCAATCTTCTCAGGACTTTAAAGGGCCCCACAAACCGCCGACCCAGCTTCCGGCAGGGCAGGCGGAGGGGCAGGTTTCGAGTCGAGAGCCAGACTCGATCTCCCGGTGCGTACACCGGTCCCTCACTGCGGTGGTGATCGCGCTCGCCTTTTGTCGACGGATGGCCCGCTGCAGATGGACATGGGCAGCGTCCCACGTCACCTCCGAGCGCCGAATCCACTCATCCACCGCAGGGGCCTCGATCTGGCTCTCGTGCCATGGTGCCAGGACCGGCTGATACCCTAAAACACACTGGAAAGGTGTGTTTTAGGCGGAGAGAGTGGAGAGAGTTCTGGGCCCTCTCTGCCCAGGGGATATACCTAGACCACTCCTCCGGCCGGCCCTGGCAATAGGACCTCAGAAACCTACCCACATCCTGGTTGACTCGTTCAACCTGCCCATTGCTCTCTGGGTGGTACCCCGAGGTAAGGCTCACCGAGACCCCCAAGCGTTCCATGAACGCCCCCCAGACTCTGGAGGTGAACTGGGGAACTCGGTCAGACACTATATCCTCGGGGACCCCATAGTGCCGGAACACGTGGGTAAATAGGGCCTCAGCGGTCTGTAGGGCAGTAGGGAGACCCGGCATTGGGAGGAGACGACAGGCCTTGGAAAACCGATCCACAACGACCAAAATGGTGGTATTCCCCTGGGAGGGGGGTAGGTCGGTCACAAAATCCACCGAGAGGTGGGACCATGGTCGTTGTGGAACGGGCAGGGGATGTAACTTTCCCCTGGGCAAATGTCTAGGTGCCTTACACTGGGCGCACACCGAGCAGGAGGAGACATAAACCCTCACATCCTTAGCTAACGTTGGCCACCAGTATTTCACGCTAAGGCAGTGCACTGTCCGGCCAATACCTGGATGTCCAGAGGAGGGTGATGTATGAGCCCAATAGATAAGGCGATCACGAACCTCGAGCGGAACGTACGTCCGCCCCACAGGACACTCGGGGGGAGTAGGGTCGGTACGCAGTGCCCGCTCGATCTCCGCATCGACCTCCCACACCACCGGAGCCACCAGACAAGACTCCGGCAGTATGGGAGTAGGTTCAATGGACCTCTCCTCTGTGTCATACCGCCGGGAAAGGGCGTCTGCCTTACCGTTCTGGGACCCTGGGATGTATGTGATCTTAAAAACAAACCGGGTCAGGAACATGTTCCACCTAGCCTGACGAGGGTTCAATCTCCTAGCTGCCCGGATGTACTCCAGGTTACGGTGGTCAGTCAGAATGAGGAAAGGGTGTTGAGCCCCCTCAAGCCAATGCCTCCACACCTTTAGGGCCTGGACTACAGCTAACAGCTCCCTGTACCCTACGTCATAATTACGCTCCGCCGAGCTGAGCTTCTTAGAATAGAACGCACAGGGGCGGAGCTTAGGTGGCGTGCCGGACCATTGCGACAGGACTGCCCCAATACCGGCCTCGGACGCGTCTACCTCTACTTGGAATGGTAAAGAGGGATCCGGATGCGCCAGCACCGGAGCCGAGGTGAACAGGTTTTTCAGTTTGACAAATGCCCTGTCCGCCTCAGCTGACCACTGCAAGCGAACCGGACCCCCCTTTAACAGGGACGTAATGGGAGCTGCAACCTGTCCAAAGCCCCAGATAAACCTCCGGTAGTAATTAGCAAAACCCAAAAACTGCTGCACCTCTTTTACAGTGGTTGGAGTTTGCCAATTACGCACGGCCGACACACGGTCAACCTCTATCTTCACACCAGACGCGGACAACCGATAACCCAAAAAGGAGACGGACTCCTGGAAGAACAAGCATTTCTCTGCCTTGGCATACAAGTTATGCTCCAAAAGTCTCCTCAACACTCGGCGCACCAGGGCTACATGCTCGGCTCGTGTAGAAGAGTACACTAGGATGTCGTCGATGTATACTACCACACCCTGCCCATGCATGTCCCGGAAAATCTCGTCAACAAAGGATTGGAAGACTGAAGGAGCATTCATCAACCCGTATGGCATGACGAGATACTCGTAATGACCCGAGGTGGTGCTAAATGCTGTTTTCCATTCATCCCCCTCCCTAATGCGCACCAGATTGTACGCGCTCCTGAGATCCAACTTTGTGAAGAACCGCGCTCCGCATAATGATTCTGTCATAGTCGCAATCAGTGGAAGAGGGTAACTGTACTTAACCGTGATCTGATTGAGACTACGGTAATCAATACACGGGCGCAAACCCCCGTCCTTCTTCTTCACAAAAAAGAAACTCGAGGAAACCGGGGAAGTGGAGGACCGTATGTATCCCTGTGCCAAGGACTCGGCTATGTAAGTCTCCATAGCCGCTGTCTCCTCTTGAGACAGGGGATACACACGGCTCCGCGGAAGTGCCGCTCCTGTTTGGAGATTTATCGCACAATCCCCCTGTCTATGAGGTGGTAGCCGTGTTGCCCTCGTTTTGCTGAACACAAGTGCTAAATCCTCATATTCAGGGGGAATGCGCATTGCGGGCACTTGGTTCGGACTCTCCACCGAGGTCGCCCCTACGGAAACACCTAGACATCTCCCTACACACTGGGCAGACCACTCCATAAGAGCCCTCTGTTGCCACGCAATGGTAGGATCATGGGCGCTTAACCAGGGAAGCCCCAGCACCACGGGATACGCAGGAGAGTCGATCAGATAAAACTGAATGATCTCCTCATGACCCCCCTGCGTCGTCATCTTAAGTGGTGCTGTGACTTCTCTGATCAACCCCGACCCCAGCGGCCGGCTGTCTAGGGCATGAACAGGAAAAGGGGCTTCTACCGGCCGAAGGGGAATTCCTAACCTATAACAAAATGCACGATCAACAAAATGCCCAGCTGCGCCTGAATCTACTAGCGCCTTATGCTGGGAATGAGGTGCCACCTGTGGAAATCTCACAGGTATACACATGTGACCAACAGAGAGCTCTGGGTAAGTGGGGCGCCTACTCACCTGGAATGACTCCCCAGTGCGTGACCTGTTGTCCCCTCTCCCAGGAGACCCTCCCCAGCACCTGGCCGCGGTGTGTCCTCCACGGCCACAGTTGGTGCAGGGGATGGCCCCCCTCGGGCTCTCTCTCCTCCTCTCTCTAGCGCCAGCACCTCCGAGCTCCATGGGAATCGGCTCGGAGGTGCTGGAGGGTGGAATGGACGACCCCCACTCGGGACGTCCGCGGGTAGCCAGCAGGGTGTCGAGACGGATGGAGATGTCCACCAACTGGTCGAAAGATAGGTTGGTGTCCCTGCAGGCCAGCTCACGACGAACGTCCTCTCGTAGGCTACACCGGTAATGGTCGATGAGGGCCCTCTCATTCCACCCCGCATCCGCCGCTAGAGTCCGGAACTCCAGGGCGAACTCCTGTGCGCTCCTCTTCCCCTGTCGGAGGTGGAACAGACGCTCCCCCGCCGCCTTCCCCTCAGGTGGATGATCGAAGACAGTCCTGAAGCGGCGGGAGAACTCCGCGTAGGTGATGGTAGCGGCGTCTATTCCCCTCCATTTGGCGTTGGCCCACTCCAACGCCTTGCCGGATAGACAGGAGATGAGGGCGGAGACGCTCTCGTATCCCGAGGGCGCTGGGTGTATGGTGGCCAGGTAGAGTTCCACCTGCAGGAGGAACCCCTGACACCCGGCTGCAGAACCATCATATGCCCTCGGGAGCGAGAGCCGAATGCCACTGGGTCCCGGTGCTTAGAGAGGAGGACTGGCCGTTGGTGACGGGATGGTGTGAGAAGGCGTGGGCACCTCTCCCGTAACCAACCGGCGTAGAGTGTTGGACACCTCGTTCATGGCGGCCCCAAGTTGCCGGATCATGGTGTCTTGGTCGCTGATCCGATCCTCCAGCGACTTGGGTGCCGCCACTGCTCCTGCTGACTCCATACGTGTGTGTTGTTCTGTCACGGCTGAGGTGTATGTGGTGTGGGAATCAGGCGCAGGACACCGAAGCTTAGTCCAACAAAGTTTACTTGTGAACCACAAGGCAAAGATACAAAGAACGGCCTCAAAATGACAGAGGCGAGCAATTACGCAACTATGCGTAAAACAACAAAACAGAGAAAAACACGCAGCACTACGGACAGGCGAAAAACAACACACAACCTAACCAATACACACAGGCAACGTAATCAGACACAAACGGACACAGGTGTGACAGACAGACAAAAGCAATCACACATAGAAACATTCAACGGTGGCAGCTAGTACTCCGGGGACGACGAACGCCGAAGCCTGCCCGAACCAGGAGGAGGAGCAGCCTCGGCAGAATCCGTGACAGGCTGTAACGTAACAAAATGTGGAAAAAGTCAAGGGGTCTGAATACTTTCCGAATGCACTGTATAATGAAAAAGACATTACAGACAAAAACTTTACAATTACATACAAGTAAAAACATTAACATGTAGTGTGTGTGCATCTATCAGTTACACATACAGTAATTGTATGTTTTGGGTACAGAGATGAGGTAGTCAGTTAAAAATCATGTTAAACACTATTATTGCGCACAGAGTGAGTCCATGCAACTTATTATGTGACTTGTTAAGCACATTTTTACTCCTGAACTTATTTAGGCTCACCATAACAAAGGGGTTGAATACTTATTGACTCAAGATGGGTTGTAAACTAATACTGATACAACAGTGCTGTGAAGAAGGCAGACAGCGCTTTATTATGGACAGACTTCTCCCGATCCTAGCTACTGTGGTATCAATATGTTTTGACCATGACAGTTTACAATCCAGGGTTACTCCAAGCAGTTTAGTCACCTCAACTTGCTCAATTTCCACATTATTTATTGCAAGATTTAGTTGAGGTTTAGGGTTTAGTGAATGATTTGTCCCAAATACAATGCTTTTAGTTTTAATATTTAGGACTAACTTATTCCTTGCCACCCATTCTGAAACTAACTGCAGCTCTTTGTTAAGTGTTGCAGTCATTTCAGTCGCTGTAGTAGCTGATGTGTACTAACATTAATAATATGCATGTCAGTCTCTCCTGGCTCAGAGTGGAGGAGAGACTGACTTCATCACTACTTGTATTTATGAGAGGTATTGACATGTTGAATGCACCGAGCTGTCTGTTTAAACTACTAGCACATAGCTCAGACGCCCATGCATACCCCACAAGACATGCCACCAGAGGTCTCTTCACAGTCCCCAAGTCCAGAACAGACTATGGGAGGCGCACAGTACTACATAGAGCCATGACTACATGGAACTCTATTCCACATCAAGTAACTAATGCAAGCAGTAAAATTAGATTAAAAATACACCTTATGGAACAGCGGGGACTGTGAAGCAACACAAACATAGACACAGACACATGCATACACACACATGATAACATACGCACTATACACACACGTACACATGGATTTTGTACTGTAGATATGTGGTAGTGGTGGAGTAGGGGCCTGAGGGCACACAGTGTGTTGTGCAAGCTGTGAATGTATTGTAACGTTTTTTTAAATTGTATAATCTTCCTTAATTTTGCTGGACCCCAGGAAGAGTAGCTGCTGCCTTGGCAGGAACTAATGGGGATCCATAATAAATACAAATACAAAACACCAGGATGGGGTGTAAACTAATACCCCTCAACACCAGGATGGGGTGTAAACTAATACCCCTCAACACCAGGATGGGGTGTAAACTAATACCCCTCTACACCAGGATAGGGTGTAAACTAATACCCCTCAACACCAGGATGGGGTGTAAACTAATACCCCTCAACACCAGGATGGGGTGTAAACTAATACCCCTCAACACCAGGATGGGGTGTAAACTGATACCCCTCTACACCAGGATGGGGTGTAAACTAATACCCCTCAACACCAGAATGGGGTGTAAACTAATACCCCTCAACACCAGGATAGGGTGTAAACTAATACCCCTCAACACCAGGATGGGGTGTAAACTAATACCCCTCAACACCAGGATAGGGTGTAAACTAATACCCCTCAACACCAGGATGGGGTGTAAACTAATACCCCTCTACACCAGGATGGGGTGTAAACTAATACCCCTCAACACCAGGATGGTGTGTAAACTAATACCCCTCTACACCAGGATGGGGTGTAAACTAATACCCGTCTACACCAGGATGGGGTGTAAACTAATACCCCTCTACACCAGGATGGGGTGTAAACTAATACCCCTCAACACCAGGATGGGGTGTAAACTAATACCCCTCTACACCAGGATGGGGTGTAGACTAATACCCCTCTACACCAGGATGGGGTGTAAACTAATACCCCTCAACACCAGGATGGGGTGTAAACTAATACCCCTCAACACCAGGATGGGGTGTAAACTAATACCCCTCTACACCAGGATGGGGTGTAAACTAACCACAACACCAGGATGGGGTGTTGACTAATACCCCTCTACACCAGGATGGGGTGTAAACTAATACCCCTCAACACCAGGATGGGGTGTAAACTAATACCCCTCTACACCAGGATGGGGTATAAACTAATACCCCTCAACACCAGGATGGGGTGTAAACTAATACCCCTCAACACCAGGATGGGGTGTAAACTAATACCCCTCAACACCAGGATGGGGTGTAAACTAATACCCCTCAACACCAGGATAGGGTGTAAACGAATACCCCTCAACACCAGGATGGGGTGTAGACTAATACCCCTCTACACCAGGATGGGGTGTAAACTAATACCCCTCAACACCAGGATGGGGTGTAAACTAATACCCCTCAACACCAGGATGGGGTGTAAACTAATACCCCTCTACACCAGGATGGGGTGTAAACTAATACCCCTCAACACCAGGATGGGGTGTAAGCTAATACCCCTCAACACCAGGATGGGGTGTAAACTAATACCCCTCAACACCAGGATGGTGTGTAAACTAATACCCCTCAACACCAGGATGGGGTGTAAACTAATGCCCCTCTACACCAGGATGGGGTGTAAACTAATACCCCTCTACACCAGGATGGGGTGTAAACTAATACCCCTCAACACCAGGATGGGGTGTAAACTAATACCCCTCAACACCAGGATGGGGTGTAAACTAATACCCCTCAACACCAGGATGGGGTGTAAACTAATACCCCTCAACACCAGGATGGGGTGTAAACTAATACCCCTCAACACCAGGATGGGCTGTAAACTAATACCCCTCTACACCTGGATGGGGTGTAAACTAATACCCCTCTACACCTGGATGGGGTGTAAACTAATACCCCTCAACACCAGGATGGGGTGTAAACTAACCACAACACCAGGATAGGGTGTAAACTAATACCCCTCAACACCAGGATGGGGTCTACCTAATAAAGTATGTGAAAGGGCCCTCTGACGTGTTGGTGCTGCACCTTGGTGAAACCAGTGCTGCTTTTAAGTGGCTCTAGATTTCTCATTCAGGCCAAAGAGTAATTTACATTTAGATCACATATTAATCAGATTATTATGTAATTAGGACCGGGGACCTTGCGTCCCTTCCAAAACCCTGGATTACTGCAGGTCTGCTAGTTAATGGATTCTTATAAAAAGTTTTCAAAGTTCAAATATATGATTCAATTAGATAACTCCTGCACACACAGTTACCTGGCTGCAGTCTGTTTATTACCAACTAGTTATATCCTCTATAGAACCACACAGTTACCTGGCTGCAGTCTGTTTATTACCAACTAGTTATATCCCCTATAGAACCACACAGTTACCTGGCTGCAGTCTGTTTATTACCAACTAGTTATATCCTCTATAGAACCACACAGTTACCTGGCTGCAGTCTGTTTATTACCAACTAGTTATATCCCCTATAGAACCACACAGTTACCTGGCTGCAGTCTGTTTATTACCAACTAGTTATATCCTCTATAGAACCACACAGTTACCTGGCTGCAGTCTGTTTATTACCAACTAGTTATATCCTCTATAGAACCACACAGTTACCTGGCTGCAGTCTGTTTATTACCAACTAGTTATATCCTCTATAGAACCACACAGTTACCTGGCTGCAGTCTGTTTATTACCAACTAGTTATATCCTCTATAGAACCACACAGTTACCTGGCTGCAGTCTGTTTATTACCAACTAGTTATATCCTCTATAGAACCACACAGTTACCTGGCTGCAGTCTGTTTATTACCAACTAGTTATATCCTCTATAGAACCACACAGTTACCTGGCTGCAGTCTGTTTATTACCAAGTAGTTATATCCCCTATAGAACCACACAGTTACCTGGCTGCAGTCTGTTTATTACCAACTAGTTATATCCCCTATAGAACCACACAGTTACCTGGCTGCAGTCTGTTTATTACCAACTAGTTATATCCTCTATAGAACCACACAGTTACCTGTCTGCAGTCTGTTTATTACCAACTAGTTATATCCTCTATAGAACCACACAGTTACCTGGCTGCAGTCTGTTTATTACCAACTAGTTATATCCTCTATAGAACCACACAGTTACCTGGCTGCAGTCTGTTTATTACACACTAGTTATATCCTCTATAGAACCACACAGTTACCTGTCTGCAGTCTGTTTATTACCAACTAGTTATATCCTCTATAGAACCACACAGTTACCTGGCTGCAGTCTGTTTATTACCAACTAGTTATATCCTCTATAGAACCACACAGTTACCTGGCTGCAGTCTGTTTATTACCAACTAGTTATATCCCCTATAGAACCACACAGTTACCTGGCTGCAGTCTGTTTATTACCAACTAGTTATATCCTCTATAGAACCACACAGTTACCTGGCTGCAGTCTGTTTATTACCAACTAGTTATATCCTATAGAACCACACAGTTACCTGGCTGCAGTCTGTTTATTACCAACTAGTTATATCCTCTATAGAACCACACAGTTACCTGGCTGCAGTCTGTTTATTACCAACTAGTTATATCCTCTATAGAACCACACAGTTACCAGGCTGCAGTCTGTTTATTACCAACTAGTTATATCCTCTATAGAACCACACAGTTACCTGGCTGCAGTCTGTTTATTACCAACTAGTTATATCCTCTATAGAACCACACAGTTACCTGGCTGCAGTCTGTTTATTACCAACTAGTTATATCCTCTATAGAACCACACAGTTACCTGGCTGCAGTCTGTTTATTACCAACTAGTTATATCCTATAGAACCACACAGTTACCTGGCTGCAGTCTGTTTATTACCAACTAGTTATATCCTCTATAGAACCAAACAGTTACCTGGCTGCAGTCTGTTTATTACCAACTAGTTATATCCTCTATAGAACCACACAGTTACCTGGCTGCAGTCTGTTTATTACCAACTAGTTATATCCTCTATAGAACCACACAGTTACCTGGCTGCAGTCTGTTTATTACCAACTAGTTATATCCTCTATAGAACCACACAGTTACCTGGCTGCAGTCTGTTTATTACCAACTAGTTATATCCTCTATAGAACCACACAGTTACCTGGCTGCAGTCTGTTTATTACCAACTAGTTATATCCTCTATAGAACCACACAGTTACCTGGCTGCAGTCTGTTTATTACCAACTAGTTATATCCCCTATAGAACCACACAGTTACCTGGCTGCAGTCTGTTTATTACCAACTAGTTATATCCCCTATAGAACCACACAGTTACCTGGCTGCAGTCTGTTTATTACCAACTAGTTATATCCTCTATAGAACCACACAGTTACCTGGCTGCAGTCTGTTTATTACCAACTAGTTATATCCTCTATAGAACCACACAGTTACCTGGCTGCAGTCTGTTTATTACCAACTAGTTATATCCTCTATAGAACCACACAGTTACCTGGCTGCAGTCTGTTTATTACCAACTAGTTATATCCTCTATAGAACCACACAGTTACCTGGCTGCAGTCTGTTTATTACCAACTAGTTATATCCTCTATAGAACCACACAGTTACCTGGCTGCAGTCTGTTTATTACCAACTAGTTATATCCTCTATAGAACCACACAGTTACCTGGCTGCAGTCTGTTTATTACCAACTAGTTATATCCTCTATAGAACCACACAGTTACCTGGCTGCAGTCTGTTTATTACCAACTAGTTATATCCTCTATAGAACCACACAGTTACCTGGCTGCAGTCTGTTTATTACCAACTAGTTATATCCTCTATAGAACCACACAGTTACCTGGCTGCAGTCTGTTTATTACCAACTAGTTATATCCTCTATAGAACCACACAGTTACCTGGCTGCAGTCTGTTTATTACCAACTAGTTATATCCTCTATAGAACCACACAGTTACCTGGCTGCAGTCTGTTTATTACCAACTAGTTATATCCTCTATAGAACCACACAGTTACCTGGCTGCAGTCTGTTTATTACCAACTAGTTATATCCTCTATAGAACCACACAGTTACCTGGCTGCAGTCTGTTTATTACCAACTAGTTATATCCTCTATAGAACCACACAGTTACCTGGCTGCAGTCTGTTTATTACCAACTAGTTATATCCTCTATAGAACCACACAGTTACCTGGCTGCAGTCTGTTTATTACCAACTAGTTATATCCTCTATAGAACCACACAGTTACCTGGCTGCAGTCTGTTTATTACCAACTAGTTATATCCTCTATAGAACCACACAGTTACCTGGCTGCAGTCTGTTTATTACCAACTAGTTATATCCTCTATAGAACCACACAGTTACCTGGCTGCAGTCTGTTTATTACCAACTAGTTATATCCTCTATAGAACCACACAGTTACCTGGCTGCAGTCTGTTTATTACCAACTAGTTATATCCTCTATAGAACCACACAGTTACCTGGCTGCAGTCTGTTTATTACCAACTAGTTATATCCTCTATAGAACCACACAGTTACCTGGCTGCAGTCTGTTTATTACCAACTAGTTATATCCTCTATAGAACCACACAGTTACCTGGCTGCAGTCTGTTTATTACCAACTAGTTATATCCTCTATAGAACCACACAGTTACCTGGCTGCAGTCTGTTTATTACCAACTAGTTATATCCTCTATAGAACCACACAGTTACCTGGCTGCAGTCTGTTTATTACCAACTAGTTATATCCTCTATAGAACCACACAGTTACCTGGCTGCAGTCTGTTTATTACCAACTAGTTATATCCTCTATAGAACCACACAGTTACCTGGCTGCAGTCTGTTTATTACCAACTAGTTATATCCTCTATAGAACCACACAGTTACCTGGCTGCAGTCTGTTTATTACCAACTAGTTATATCCTCTATAGAACCACACAGTTACCTGGCTGCAGTCTGTTTATTACCAACTAGTTATATCCTCTATAGAACCACACAGTTACCTGGCTGCAGTCTGTTTATTACCAACTAGTTATATCCTCTATAGAACCACACAGTTACCTGGCTGCAGTCTGTTTATTACCAACTAGTTATATCCTCTATAGAACCACACAGTTACCTGGCTGCAGTCTGTTTATTACCAACTAGTTATATCCTCTATAGAACCACACAGTTACCTGGCTGCAGTCTGTTTATTACCAACTAGTTATATCCTCTATAGAACCACACAGTTACCTGGCTGCAGTCTGTTTATTACCAACTAGTTATATCCTCTATAGAACCACACAGTTACCTGGCTGCAGTCTGTTTATTACCAACTAGTTATATCCTCTATAGAACCACACAGTTACCTGGCTGCAGTCTGTTTATTACCAACTAGTTATATCCTCTATAGAACCACACAGTTACCTGGCTGCAGTCTGTTTATTACCAACTAGTTATATCCTCTATAGAACCACACAGTTACCTGGCTGCAGTCTGTTTATTACCAACTAGTTATATCCTCTATAGAACCACACAGTTACCTGGCTGCAGTCTGTTTATTACCAACTAGTTATATCCTCTATAGAACCACACAGTTACCTGGCTGCAGTCTGTTTATTACCAACTAGTTATATCCTCTATAGAACCACACAGTTACCTGGCTGCAGTCTGTTTATTACCAACTAGTTATATCCTCTATAGAACCACACAGTTACCTGGCTGCAGTCTGTTTATTACCAACTAGTTATATCCTCTATAGAACCACACAGTTACCTGGCTGCAGTCTGTTTATTACCAACTAGTTATATCCTCTATAGAACCACACAGTTACCTGGCTGCAGTCTGTTTATTACCAACTAGTTATATCCTCTATAGAACCACACAGTTACCTGGCTGCAGTCTGTTTATTACCAACTAGTTATATCCTCTATAGAACCACACAGTTACCTGGCTGCAGTCTGTTTATTACCAACTAGTTATATCCTCTATAGAACCACACAGTTACCTGGCTGCAGTCTGTTTATTACCAACTAGTTATATCCTCTATAGAACCACACAGTTACCTGGCTGCAGTCTGTTTATTACCAACTAGTTATATCCTCTATAGAACCACACAGTTACCTGGCTGCAGTCTGTTTATTACCAACTAGTTATATCCTCTATAGAACCACACAGTTACCTGGCTGCAGTCTGTTTATTACCAACTAGTTATATCCTCTATAGAACCACACAGTTACCTGGCTGCAGTCTGTTTATTACCAACTAGTTATATCCTCTATAGAACCACACAGTTACCTGGCTGCAGTCTGTTTATTACCAACTAGTTATATCCTCTATAGAACCACACAGTTACCTGGCTGCAGTCTGTTTATTACCAACTAGTTATATCCTCTATAGAACCACACAGTTACCTGGCTGCAGTCTGTTTATTACCAACTAGTTATATCCTCTATAGAACCACACAGTTACCTGGCTGCAGTCTGTTTATTACCAACTAGTTATATCCTCTATAGAACCACACAGTTACCTGGCTGCAGTCTGTTTATTACCAACTAGTTATATCCTCTATAGAACCACACAGTTACCTGGCTGCAGTCTGTTTATTACCAACTAGTTATATCCTCTATAGAACCACACAGTTACCTGGCTGCAGTCTGTTTATTACCAACTAGTTATATCCTCTATAGAACCACACAGTTACCTGGCTGCAGTCTGTTTATTACCAACTAGTTATATCCTCTATAGAACCACACAGTTACCTGGCTGCAGTCTGTTCATTACCAACTAGTTATATCCTCTATAGAACCACACAGTTACCTGGCTGCAGTCTGTTTATTACCAACTAGTTATATCATCTATAGAACCACACAGTTACCTGGCTGCAGTCTGTTTATTACCAACTAGTTATATCCTCTATAGAACCACACAGTTACCTGGCTGCAGTCTGTTTATTACCAACTAGTTATATCCTCTATAGAACCACACAGTTACCTGGCTGCAGTCTGTTTATTACCAACTAGTTATATCCTCTATAGAACCACACAGTTACCTGGCTGCAGTCTGTTTATTACCAACTAGTTATATCCTCTATAGAACCACACAGTTACCTGGCTGCAGTCTGTTTATTACCAACTAGTTATATCCTCTATAGAACCACACAGTTACCTGGCTGCAGTCTGTTTATTACCAACTAGTTCTATCCCCTATAGATCTGACTGTACTGTAGTGCATCTGGTCTGGTCCTGTTCTTGAGCACTCAGTGGATTTATCTGATGACCATATGGTGCTGCTGAAGGGCTGCAGGGTGGAAGGGATTAGCTGCCATGATGTGTTGCTGGACTTTAACAGGAAACCTGAAAAGCTGATGCAGACCTCCAGCAGGAGGCCAGATCATAACATGTTAACTACTGTGGAGGGAAAGTGATTCACATAGATAGATATCACCACAGGACAATTATATGGAGGAAGGGAGAGAGACGGGGAGAGAGGAAGACATAGAGAGAGAGAGAGAGAGAGAGAGAGAGAGAGAGAGAGAGAGAGAGAGAGAGAGACAGAGAGAGAGAGAGAGAGAGAGAGAGAGGGAGAGAGAGAGAGAGAGAGAGAGAGAGAGAGAGAGAGAGAGAGAGAGAGAGAGAGAGAGAGAGAGAGAGAGAGAAGAGAGAGAGAGAGAGAGAGAGAGAGAGAGAGAGAGAGGGAGAGAGAGAGAGAGAGAGAGAGAGAGAGAGAGAGAGAGAGAGAGAGAGAGAGAGAGAGAGAGAGAGAGAGAGAGAGAGAGAGAGAGAGAGAGAGAGAGAGAGAGAGAGAGAGAGAGAGAGAGAGAGAAATCTACCAAAAAGCAATTAGTAGCCAAAAAATACAATCTCTCCTGGACAACTTTTTAGCATTAACATTCTCCTACACCAATGAAGGTATAAATTTGGCCGTTTGGAACATAAACTTTATATTTGACAAATTAGCCTCCTTGGCTAATCTTAAGAAACATAAGAGAAAACCAAAAATAATAGATCATGAAAAATTGTTTGATAATGATTGCAAAAATCGAAGAAAGTCATTGAGAAATATATCTAATCATAAACACAGAGACCCAGACAACAAAAATATACGTCTTCAATATGGGGAAACACTGAAGCAATACAAACACACCCTAAGAACAAAAAAGGAACAGCACATTAGAAATCAGCTGGATGTGATTGAGGAATCCATAGAATCAAACCACTTCTGGGAGAATTGGAATAAAGTAAACAAACCTCATAATGAGGAATTGGCTATCCAAAATGGGGATATGTGGAGAAATCACTTTGCAAACCTCTTCAGCAATATAACAAAGAGCCCAGAACAACAAGATATACAAGAAAAATTACAAATCCTTGAATCAGCAGTCAAAGACTATCAGAATCCTGTGGATACCCCAATTACAGAACAAGAATTATTGGAAAAACTTTGCACTCTCCAACCCAAAAAGGCCTGTGGTGCTGATGGTATTTTAAATGAAATGATCAAATATACAGACCACAAATTCAAATTGGCTATACTCAAACTCTTCAACATTATCCTAACTGCAGGTATTTTCCCCGATATTTGGAACCAAGGATTGATCACACCAATTTATAAAAATTGAGACAAATTTGACCCAAATAATTACAGAGGAATTTGCGTTAACAGCAACTTGGGGAAAATTCTCTGCAGTATCATAAACAGCAGACTACATAATTTCCTTGATGAACACAACGTCCTAAGCAGAAGCCAGATTGGATTTGTAAAAATTATCGTACAACAGACCACATTTACACCCTCCAGACTCTAATTGACAAACAAGTAAATCAAAACAAAGGCAAAATCTACTCGTGTTTTGTAGACTTCAAGAAAGCATTTGATTCAATTTGGCACAAAGGTCTTTTTACAAACTAATAGAAAGTGGTATTGGAGGGAAAACATATGATGTTATTAAATCAATGTACACTAAAAACAAATGTGCGATTAAAATCGGCAACAAGCAAACAGACTTCTTCTCTCAGGGACGTGGAGTGAAACAGGGCTGCCCAATAAGTCCAACACTATTTAACATCTACATTAACGAATTGGCAAAAACATTAGAAGAATCGTCAGCACCTGGTCTCACCCTACACAACACTGAAATCAAGTGTCTGCTGTACGCAGATGACCTGGTGCTACTGTCTCCCACTAAGGAGGGGTTACAGCAGCATCTAGATCATCTGCACAGATTCTGTCAGACCTGGGCCCTGACCGTTAATCTAAAAAAAACGAATATAATGATATTCCAAAAAAGGTCAGGAAATCAGGATGACAAATATAAATTCTATTTGGACACAGTTCTATTAGAACACACCAAAAATTACACATATCTAGGACTAAATATCAGCAACACAGGTAGCTTTCACATGGCTGTGAATGAGCTGAGAGACAAAGCAAGAAGAGCATTCTATGCCATTAAAAGGAATATTAAAATTGAAATTCCAATTAGAATCTGGCTCAAAATTTTCCAATCAGTTATAGAACCAATTGCTCTATATGGCAGCGAAGTATGGGGTCCGCTCTCTAATATTGAATTTACCAAATGGGACAAACATCCAATCGAAATACTGCATGCAGAGTTTTGCAAGACTGTATTGCAAGTGCAAAGAAAAACTCCAAATAACGCATGTAGAGCAGAATTGGGCAAATACCCCCTCCTTATTCGAATAGAAAAAAGAGCCATCAAATTTTACAACCATCTAAAAACAAGTGACCCCAAAACATTCCATCACACAGCTCTACTATGTCAAGAGATGAAACAAGAGAAGAGTCCCCTCAGCCAGCTGGTTCTGAGGCTCAGTTCACTAACCAAAACCAACCTCATAGAGCCTCAGGACAGCACTCAGAAAATCTGGCCCAACCAAATCATCACAAAGCAAAAAGAAAACTATATCACCTATTGGAAAGACACCACAAAAAATCAAAGGAAACTTCAATGCTTTTTGGCTCTAAACAGACAGTACATGGTGGCAGACTATCTGACCACTGTGACTGATAGAAAACTGAGAAAAACACTGACTAGGTACAGACTCAGTGAGCACAGTCTGGCTATAGAGACCGGTCGTCACAGGCAAACCTGGCTGCCCAGAGAGGACAGGCTGTGCTCACTCTGCCCCCGGGGAGAGGTAGAGACAGAACTGCATTTCCTATTACACTGTGACAAATACTCAGACCTAAGAGAATCTTTCTTTCCCAAAATTATCATTCAGTACAACGAATTTGAAACTATAAAAGAGGAAGAAAAAATCAAATATTTATTGGGTGAAAAGCCAAAATGTGCAATTTTGGCAGCCAAATATGTGTCCTCCTGCCACAACCTGAGGGACAGCCAGTGAAAATTGTAATGTAATGTCAATAATATTTCCTGTTTTGTTTTGGCTTTCATACCATGTAATGTGTCTTCTCAGTCAGGTTGAGATTGGTCGACTACTATTGCTTTAATGTATTGTTATTCTCATTAATATTGTTGTTGTAGTTGCTGTTAATGGTCATCCCATTTCCACTACTACTATTATTATTGCTGTTGGTCCCACCATTTTTGTTATATCTATACTTTGACAATGTAAGTAATTTTACTTGCCATGTCAATAAAGTCTATTGAATTGAATTGAATTGAGAGAGAAAGAGAGAGAGAGAGGGGGGAGAGAGAGAGAGAGGGAGGGGGAGAGAGAGAGAGAGAGAGAGAGAGAGAGAGGGGGGAGAGAGAGAGAGAGAGAGGGAGGGGGAGAGAGAGAGAGAGAGAGAGGGGGGAGTAATGTTTACTGTTAATTTCGGAATGTTAATTTCCCTCGTTTATTTCCCTTTTGTTTATTGTCTATTCCATTTTCTTTGGCAATGTCAACATATGTTTCCCATGCCAATAAAGCCCTTTGAATTGAATTGAAAGTAGAGAGGTAGAGAGATGGAGAGATGGAGAGATGGAGAGATTGAGAGATTGAGAGATGGAGAGATGGAGAGATGGTGAGATGGAGAGATGGAGAGATGGAGAGATGGTGAGATGGAGAGATGGAGAGATGGTGAGATGGAGAGATGGAGAGATGGAGAGATGGAGAGATGGAGAGATGGTGAGATGGAGAGATGGAGAGATGGAGAGATGGAGAGATGGAGAGATGGAGAGATGGTGAGATGGAGAGATGGAGAGATGGAGAGATGGAGAGATGGAGAGGTAGAGAGATGGAGAGATGGAGAGATGGAGAGATGGAGAGATGGAGAGATGGAGAGATTGAAGCTGGTGCAACCTTGAAGACTAGATGTAGTCATCTCCATGCCACTGGCAAACCCCACCTCTTTAAGGAATACCTGGGATAGGATAAAGGATAAGAGCGTCTGCTAAATGACTAGATGTAGTCATCTCCATGCCACTGGCAAACCCCACCTCTTTAAGGAATACCTGGGATAGGATAAAGGATAAGAGCATCTGCTAAATGACTAGATGTAGTCATCTCCATGCCACTGGCAAACCCCACCTCTTTAAGGAATACCTGGGATAGGATAAAGGATAAGAGCGTCTGCTAAATGACTAGATGTAGTCATCTCCATGCCACTGGCAAACCCCACCTCTTTAAGGAATACCTGGGATAGGATAAAGGATAAGAGCGTCTGCTAAATGACTAGATGTAGTCATCTCCATGCCACTGGCAAACCCCACCTCTTTAAGGAATACCTGGGATAGGATAAAGGATAAGAGCGTCTGCTAAATGACTAGATGTAGTCATCTCCATGCCACTGGCAAACCCCACCTCTTTAAGGAATACCTGGGATAGGATAAAGGATAAGAGCGTCTGCTAAATGACTAGATGTAGTCATCTCCATGCCACTGGCAAACCCCACCTCTTTAAGGAATACCTGGGATAGGATAAAGGATAAGAGCGTCTGCTAAATGACTAGATGTAGTCATCTCCATGCCACTGGCAAACCCCCACCTCTTTAAGGAATACCTGGGATAGGATAAAGGATAAGAGCGTCTGCTAAATGACTAGATGTAGTCATCTCCATGCCACTGGCAAACCCCACCTCTTTAAGGAATACCTGGGATAGGATAAAGGATAAGAGCGTCTGCTAAATGACTAGATGTAGTCATCTCCATGCCACTGGCAAACCCCACCTCTTTAAGGAATACCTGGGATAGGATAAAGGATAAGAGCGTCTGCTAAATGACTAGATGTAGTCATCTCCATGCCACTGGCAAACCCCACCTCTTTAAGGAATACCTGGGATAGGATAAAGGATAAGAGCGTCTGCTAAATGACTAGATGTAGTCATCTCCATGCCACTGGCAAACCCCACCTCTTTAAGGAATACCTGGGATAGGATAAAGGATAAGAGCGTCTGCTAAATGACTAGATGTAGTCATCTCCATGCCACTGGCAAACCCCACCTCTTTAAGGAATACCTGGGATAGGATAAAGGATAAGAGCGTCTGCTAAATGACTAGATGTAGTCATCTCCATGCCACTGGCAAACCCCACCTCTTTAAGGAATACCTGGGATAGGATAAAGGATAAGAGCGTCTGCTAAATGACTAGATGTAGTCATCTCCATGCCACTGGCAAACCCCACCTCTTTAAGGAATACCTGGGATAGGATAAAGGATAAGAGCGTCTGCTAAATGACTAGATGTAGTCATCTCCATGCCACTGGCAAACCCCACCTCTTTAAGGAATACCTGGGATAGGATAAAGGATAAGAGCGTCTGCTAAATGACTAGATGTAGTCATCTCCATGCCACTGGCAAACCCCACCTCTTTAAGGAATACCTGGGATAGGATAAAGTATAAGAGCGTCTGCTAAATGACTAGATGTAGTCATCTCCATGCCACTGGCAAACCCCACCTCTTTAAGGAATACCTGGGATAGGATAAAGGATAAGAGCGTCTGCTAAATGACTAGATGTAGTCATCTCCATGCCACTGGCAAACCCCACCTCTTTAAGGAATACCTGGGATAGGATAAAGGATAAGAGCGTCTGCTAAATGACTAGATGTAGTCATCTCCATGCCACTGGCAAACCCCACCTCTTTAAGGAATACCTGGGATAGGATAAAGGATAAGAGCGTCTGCTAAATGACTAGATGTAGTCATCTCCATGCCACTGGCAAACCCCACCTCTTTAAGGAATACCTGGGATAGGATAAAGGATAAGAGCGTCTGCTAAATGACTAGATGTAGTCATCTCCATGCCACTGGCAAACCCCACCTCTTTAAGGAATACCTGGGATAGGATAAAGGATAAGAGTGTCTGCTAAATGACTAGATGTAGTCATCTCCATGCCACTGGCAAACCCCACCTCTTTAAGGAATACCTGGGATAGGATAAAGGATAAGAGCGTCTGCTAAATGACTAGATGTAGTCATCTCCATGCCACTGGCAAACCCCACCTCTTTAAGGAATACCTGGGATAGGATAAAGGATAAGAGCGTCTGCTAAATGACTAGATGTAGTCATCTCCATGCCACTGGCAAACCCCACCTCTTTAAGGAATACCTGGGATAGGATAAAGGATAAGAGCGTCTGCTAAATGACTAGATGTAGTCATCTCCATGCCACTGGCAAACCCCACCTCTTTAAGGAATACCTGGGATAGGATAAAGGATAAGAGCGTCTGCTAAATGACTAGATGTAGTCATCTCCATGCCACTGGCAAACCCCACCTCTTTAAGGAATACCTGGGATAGGATAAAGGATAAGAGCGTCTGCTAAATGACTAGATGTAGTCATCTCCATGCCACTGGCAAACCCCACCTCTTTAAGGAATACCTGGGATAGGATAAAGGATAAGAGCGTCTGCTAAATGACTAGATGTAGTCATCTCCATGCCACTGGCAAACCCCACCTCTTTAAGGAATACCTGGGATAGGATAAAGGATAAGAGCGTCTGCTAAATGACTAGATGTAGTCATCTCCATGCCACTGGCAAACCCCACCTCTTTAAGGAATACCTGGGATAGGATAAAGGATAAGAGCGTCTGCTAAATGACTAGATGTAGTCATCTCCATGCCACTGGCAAACCCCACCTCTTTAAGGAATACCTGGGATAGGATAAAGGATAAGAGCGTCTGCTAAATGACTAGATGTAGTCATCTCCATGCCACTGGCAAACCCCACCTCTTTAAGGAATACCTGGGATAGGATAAAGGATAAGAGCGTCTGCTAAATGACTAGATGTAGTCATCTCCATGCCACTGGCAAACCCCACCTCTTTAAGGAATACCTGGGATAGGATAAAGGATAAGAGCGTCTGCTAAATGACTAGATGTAGTCATCTCCATGCCACTGGCAAACCCCACCTCTTTAAGGAATACCTGGGATAGGATAAAGGATAAGAGCGTCTGCTAAATGACTAGATGTAGTCATCTCCATGCCACTGGCAAACCCCACCTCTTTAAGGAATACCTGGGATAGGATAAAGGATAAGAGCGTCTGCTAAATGACTAGATGTAGTCATCTCCATGCCACTGGCAAACCCCACCTCTTTAAGGAATACCTGGGATAGGATAAAGGATAAGAGCGTCTGCTAAATGACTAGATGTAGTCATCTCCATGCCACTGGCAAACCCCACCTCTTTAAGGAATACCTGGGATAGGATAAAGGATAAGAGCGTCTGCTAAATGACTAGATGTAGTCATCTCCATGCCACTGGCAAACCCCACCTCTTTAAGGAATACCTGGGATAGGATAAAGGATAAGAGCGTCTGCTAAATGACTAGATGTAGTCATCTCCATGCCACTGGCAAACCCCACCTCTTTAAGGAATACCTGGGATAGGATAAAGGATAAGAGCGTCTGCTAAATGACTAGATGTAGTCATCTCCATGCCACTGGCAAACCCCACCTCTTTAAGGAATACCTGGGATAGGATAAAGGATAAGAGCGTCTGCTAAATGACTAGATGTAGTCATCTCCATGCCACTGGCAAACCCCACCTCTTTAAGGAATACCTGGGATAGGATAAAGGATAAGAGCGTCTGCTAAATGACTAGATGTAGTCATCTCCATGCCACTGGCAAACCCCACCTCTTTAAGGAATACCTGGGATAGGATAAAGGATAAGAGCGTCTGCTAAATGACTAGATGTAGTCATCTCCATGCCACTGGCAAACCCCACCTCTTTAAGGAATACCTGGGATAGGATAAAGGATAAGAGCGTCTGCTAAATGACTAGATGTAGTCATCTCCATGCCACTGGCAAACCCCACCTCTTTAAGGAATACCTGGGATAGGATAAAGGATAAGAGCGTCTGCTAAATGACTAGATGTAGTCATCTCCATGCCACTGGCAAACCCCACCTCTTTAAGGAATACCTGGGATAGGATAAAGGATAAGAGCGTCTGCTAAATGACTAGATGTAGTCATCTCCATGCCACTGGCAAACCCCACCTCTTTAAGGAATACCTGGGATAGGATAAAGGATAAGAGCGTCTGCTAAATGACTAGATGTAGTCATCTCCATGCCACTGGCAAACCCCACCTCTTTAAGGAATACCTGGGATAGGATAAAGGATAAGAGCGTCTGCTAAATGACTAGATGTAGTCATCTCCATGCCACTGGCAAACCCCACCTCTTTAAGGAATACCTGGGATAGGATAAAGGATAAGAGCGTCTGCTAAATGACTAGATGTAGTCATCTCCATGCCACTGGCAAACCCCACCTCTTTAAGGAATACCTGGGATAGGATAAAGGATAAGAGCGTCTGCTAAATGACTAGATGTAGTCATCTCCATGCCACTGGCAAACCCCACCTCTTTAAGGAATACCTGGGATAGGATAAAGGATAAGAGCGTCTGCTAAATGACTAGATGTAGTCATCTCCATGCCACTGGCAAACCCCACCTCTTTAAGGAATACCTGGGATAGGATAAAGGATAAGAGCGTCTGCTAAATGACTAGATGTAGTCATCTCCATGCCACTGGCAAACCCCACCTCTTTAAGGAATACCTGGGATAGGATAAAGGATAAGAGCGTCTGCTAAATGACTAGATGTAGTCATCTCCATGCCACTGGCAAACCCCACCTCTTTAAGGAATACCTGGGATAGGATAAAGGATAAGAGCGTCTGCTAAATGACTAGATGTAGTCATCTCCATGCCACTGGCAAACCCCACCTCTTTAAGGAATACCTGGGATAGGATAAAGGATAAGAGCGTCTGCTAAATGACTAGATGTAGTCATCTCCATGCCACTGGCAAATGTGATGTTAAACCTTCCTTTGATTGGTCTGGGACATCTGCCTGGTGCTCTCTCAGACAGTAGAGCATCTGATTGGTCTGGGACATCTGCCTGGTGCTCTCTCAGACAGTAGAGCATCTGATTGGTCTGGGACATCTGCCTGGTGCTCTCTCAGCAAGTAGAGCATCTGATTGGTCTGGGACATCTGCCCGGTGCTCTCTCAGCAAGTAGAGCATCTGATTGGTCTGGGACATCTGCCTGGTGCTCTCTCAGCAAGTAGAGCATCTGATTGGTCTGGGACATCTGCCTGGTGCTCTCTCAGCAAGTAGAGCATCTGATTGGTCTGGGACATCTGCCTGGTGCTCTCTCAGCAAGTAGAGCATCTGATTGGTCCGGGACATCTGCCTGGTGCTCTCTCAGCAAGTAGAGCATCTGATTGGTCTGGGACATCTGCCTGGTGCTCTCTCAGACAGTAGAGCATCTGATTGGTCTGGGACATCTGCCTGGTGCTCTCTCAGACAGTAGAGCATCTGATTGGTCTGGGACATCTGCCCGGTGCTCTCTCAGCAAGTAGAGCATCTGATTGGTCTGGGACATCTGCCTGGTGCTCTCTCAGCAAGTAGAGCATCTGATTGGTCTGGGACATCTGCCTGGTGCTCTCTCAGCAAGTAGAGCATCTGATTGGTCTGGGACATCTGCCTGGTGCTCTCTCAGACAGTAGAGCATCTGATTGGTCTGGGACATCTGCCTGGTGCTCTCTCAGCAAGTAGAGCATCTGATTGGTCTGGGACATCTGCCTGGTGCTCTCTCAGACAGTAGAGCATCTGATTGGTCTGGGACATCTGCCTGGTGCTCTCTCAGCAAGTAGAGCATCTGATTGGTCTGGGACATCTGCCTGGTGCTCTCTCAGCAAGTAGAGCATCTGATTGGTCCGGGACATCTGCCTGGTGCTCTCTCAGACAGTAGAGCATCTGATTGGTCTGGGACATCTGCCTGGTGCTCTCTCAGCAAGTAGAGCATCTGATTGGTCTGGGACATCTGCCTGGTGCTCTCTCAGCAAGTAGAGCATCTGATTGGTCTGGGACATCTGCCCGGTGCTCTCTCAGCAAGTAGAGCATCTGATTGGTCTGGGACATCTGCCTGGTGCTCTCTCAGCAAGTAGAGCATCTGATTGGTCTGGGACATCTGCCTGGTGCTCTCTCAGCAAGTAGAGCATCTGATTGGTCTGGGACATCTGCCTGGTGCTCTCTCAGCAAGTAGAGCATCTGATTGGTCTGGGACATCTGCCTGGTGCTCTCTCAGCAAGTAGAGCATCTGATTGGTCTGGGACATCTGCCCGGTGCTCTCTCAGCAAGTAGAGCATCTGATTGGTCTGGGACATCTGCCTCGTGCTCTCTCAGCAAGTAGAGCATCTGATTGGTCTGGGACATCTGCCTGGTGCTCTCTCAGACAGTAGAGCATCTGATTGGTCTGGGACATCTGCCTGGTGCTCTCTCAGCAAGTAGAGCATCTGATTGGTCTGGGACATCTGCCTGGTGCTCTCTCAGCAAGTAGAGCATCTGATTGGTCTGGGACATCTGCCCGGTGCTCTCTCAGCAAGTAGAGCATCTGATTGGTCTGGGACATCTGCCTGGTGCTCTCTCAGACAGTAGAGCATCTGATTGGTCTGGGACATCTGCCTGGTGCTCTCTCAGCAAGTAGAGCATCTGATTGGTCTGGGACATCTGCCTGGTGCTCTCTCAGCAAGTAGAGCATCTGATTGGTCTGGGACATTGTTGATGATCACAAGTTTACTGGAGAACGGAGACCAAGTAGAGACTTTCGGACAAGGTGGATAATTGTATAATATGAGGCAGTTTATTCAGAGGTAAAGATATCTGTAAATAGCGTGCACGGACCCGTTCGTCAACCTCGTAGGGAGATATCTGAGAGAGCGAGCCCCTAAACATTGTGTGCTGACATTTTATACAATAAAATAAAGTAGGTTGATTCTAGTAGTTCTGATCTTCTGATTGGTCCTGATGAGTTGGTCGAGGTCACTTCCATTGCATTGGCTCTGAGTCGGGTTCTCTGTCTTCAGATGTTCAGCCTAAGAGAAGGGGGGTTTTTGTGTGTGTGTGCTTAACAATGATGATGTGTGTGTGTGTGTGTGTGTGCGTGTGTGTATGTGTGTGTGTGTGTGTGTGTGTGTGTTGTGTGTGTGTGTGTATGTGTGTGTATGTGTGTGTGTGTGTATGTGTGTATGTTTAACAATGATGATGTGTGTGTGTGTGTGTGTGTGTATGTGTGTGTGTGTGTGGGGGGTGTGTGTGTGTATGTCCTCAGAGCAATAACTCGTGTGAGTTGGGAGAACTGAGAGACCTATGGCGTGGGTGTTGTCCATAGCCACCTGCTGATAAGGCCGACAAGATAGAAGTCTTTGTGCATTGTATTAAATCCAAAGGCCCAACACAAGATGGGTTATGCACAAGATTTTAGTCAGACCAAGCTATAACATAATATATTTACTACGACAAATCCCTCTCTTCACGTCTCCCCAGAGACGTGACCAAGTAACAGTAAAGAAGGAAAACTTAAGACGTGACACAAGCTAACAGTGTAATTGGCAAAATAGGGAAAACTTTATCAGAAGATAAAGTTTTACATTCCCCCTCTTCACGTCTCACAAGAGACGTGACATAAAGCTTAAATGCTGCAATTTGGCAAAATAGGGAAAACTTTATCAGAAGATAAAGTTTTACATTCCCCCTCTTCACGTCTCACAAGAGACGTGACATAAAGCTTAAATGCTGCAATTGGCAAAATAGGGAAAACTTTATCAGAAGATAAAGTTTTACATTCCCCCTCTTCACGTCTCACAAGAGACGTGACAAAAGCTTAAATGCTGCAATTGGCAAAATAGGGAAAACTTTATCAGAGGATAAAGTTTTACATTCCCCCTCTTCACGTCTCACAAGAGACGTGACAAAAGCTTAAATGCTATTCATCATCCAGATATCCTTGGTCAGCATCGTCAATAGCAAGCAAAGGAAACATCTGACCGTTATCTGCAGGATGTGGATCAATAGCGGTGGTTATAATCCTGGTTGTCAGCGTCCGTATGCATGGAATGCAACAGCATCCACAAAGCACTAGAATTGCAGCAAAAACAGAGATGGATACAAGTATAGAAGAAACAAGCGTTTTATATTTACCAAACGCATCCATCCAAGAGTCCCACATTGAAGTATCCACCCCTGAGTGGCTCTTCATTTTGCCATTAAGAGTTTGTAACCCTTCCAGGGCGACAGTCAAGCTGCCATCTGTGGCTGTATTGTTGGGAATAAAGGTACAACATTGTTCACCAAACATAGCACATACTCCTCCTTTTTCAGCCAGGAGCATGTCGACAGCAATACGATTTTGGAAAGCCATGAGAGAGGTCGCAGCCAACTGGCCATGCACCGCCTCAAAACCTTGTTGTGTCCAATTGCCTAATTTTTTGAACATTAAAATGGACATAATTGATTCTGTCAACATTTTTATTAATTGTGCACCACCAGCAAAATGAAGATTCAAAACCTGCGGCTACTTGGTCAATCAATTTATACTCATCTGGTACCCCCTAGGGACCCCAATTGCATCAATGTAGGTTGGGTCCCCATGAGTAGAGCCCACAGCGCGCCTGGTCCTGGTAGGAATTAAGTCAGACACATGGGTCACCAGCTCCTGAACACCTGTTGGATACACAGAAATTGGTAGCAAAAGAGAGACTAGTGCACAGGTGCCTGTGGCATTTCCAGGCAGTCCATCAAACAGATGAACGCCTCCACACCACCACCAGACATCAGCCCTGGAAACAGGTTTAAACTCAGCATTAGGCGTATAGATAAACCGACACCATCCAACAGGTACCATACCCAACAATGGTAGACCTTTCGTGAGATTAACACAGGTAAAGTTAGCTCTAGCCACCTGATAGGAAAAAATTGGTTTCTTAGTTGCTTTAGTAACCAAGGGATGAACTACGTCCCATAGTGTACAATTGGCGGAAGGGTTGTCATGTTTCATGACAGACAGGAAGCATTCTGGCGTAATGGCGGCAGGGATAATGCGAAGCAATGGCCGTGCCCCCATACAAACCACACAACTCTGATGAGTCACCTTTGCCGCTTCCTCAGTCAACAAGAGCCAGTTGTTAGAAAGGCCGGAGACACCTGTAGCGGTCAGGATTGCATCATCCAAAGTAGGTGGAGTGGTAAGTAAAATAATAGAATTATTCTTATTACCATTTTCATTAATAGCCTGTGCTTTTGTGTTATTAATATGACAAATTCGAACATTCCAATGGACTGGTGCAGTGGTACAGCTTACATAAGGAGCAAGTCTAAAGTCCTGGCAGCCTAATGCAATACCAGGATAGATAGTAAATTTGAGTCCTTTAGAGTTTTTTGTCAAAGTCAAGAGTTTCCTCCATTGTTTTCCTAATGTAGTAGAGGTGCAACTGGACCAGTCATAATTAGTCTCACATACCAAGTTTGTCCAAGTCCAATCGCTATGGGTGACCCCCACTGTCATATACCAGTCCCAGTCACGGTAGTAGGTAAGTTCTCTGAAGTCTACCCACGGCACTGTCGCAGTAGTGGTAACATTAAAGGGTATACATAATGTGGTGCTTCTATACAATTGTCTGGGCCCACAGGAAAGGGTGTTAGAGACAACTTGTCGTTTATTTACGTGGTGGCTGTGGCTTACATTCTGATCTGGGCTCAATGTGTCGGAGTGCAGGTTGGTCGGACGTATGGTTGTGGCATTGAATGTGTCGTTAGGTTTACTAGTGGGTGTAATGGGTGTCTGTGTCATGTGCTGTACTGACCAGAGTATGATTCCTAGAGTAACCCCAATAGTTACAATCAGCAAAACAAGGAGTGGAGCAGAGCACCCCAGTCTCTCCCATGGTGGTCTGTCCCTCCTCTGTTTTTCCCCTCCAGTATCTGAAGATGGGAGTCTCCTCCACATATTCAGATAGTGTTGGTGTCAAGAATTTGATCCGAATTTAATGTGATTAAATCACTTCTGACTTCAGTCAGGGTTCTGGAAGGAGTTGGTGCTGGTGTACAATGTGTCAAGTGGTGCCAAGGTGCGCCTGATTTACCTTTGACCTGGACTGAGTGTGAAGTAACCTCCTTCACTTCGTACGGTCCAGTCCACCTGGGATCTTGCCACTTTCTTTTGTGAACCTTGATCCTTACCCAGTCGCCAACTTTTACCTTCAGCAGCGCCGGATCTCCCGTCAGCTCCCCCTCTTGGACCTTGTGAATCTGTTTGGAGAGAGCTGCAGAGAATTCCGTTAGTTTTCTCACATATTCAGACATTACAATTTGTTGTACATCAAGGACGGGCATATGACCTCCCTCCCTTGGTGGACCAGGCATGACTCTACCAGTCATAATCTCATGTGGAGAGAGATGGGTGCCTGCTCCTGGAGAGGCTCTCATGGCCATCAACGCCAGGGGCAGAGCTTCAACCCACGTCAACTTTGAACCTGCACATACCTTGGCTATCTTAGCCTTCAAAGTTTGATTGGCGCGTTCCACGAGGCCCTGAGATTGCGGCCGGTACACAGACCCAAACTTGTGCACAATGCCGAACCTCTCCTCCACCTGTCTCAGGTGTTGGTTACTGAAATGGGACCCGTTGTCGGATTGAATTTGTCTTGGAACCCCATACCTTGGTATGAGTTCAGTCTGCAGCCACTTAATAACTGACCTAGCATCCTCACGTGCTGTTGGTATTGCCTCAACCCATTTGGAGAATCGATCTACCATTACCAATAAGTACCTTTTCCCATTAGTTACATTATCAGCCCCCATGTCAGTGTAATCTATGCTAATGTCCTGAAAACATGCATTAGGTACTGGGTATGAACCCATGGGTGTTTGGAAAGGTTTCTTTGGGTTGTGGCTGCCACAAATGCTGCACTCATCACAAAACAAGTCTGTCATGTCCTTAATGTGTGGGTGCCACCAAATATGGGAAACCTTCTGTAAAGTTTTGAGTTTCCCTTCATGGGTGGGCCCATGAGCCTCACGTATCAGCTCGGGACAGAGATTAGCTGGGGCCACCAACCTGCCGTCATGGCATCTCCAAAGTTCATCAGGTCCTTTGGTGGCTCCCATCTGTCCCCATACCGAGTGCTCATACGGGCCCGCTGTGAATTGTAGTTCCTTTATGTGTTGGTCTGTGAGTTCTGTTCTAGCTGGTTGAGTCTGCAGCACCATCTGTCTTGGAGTGTAGCCCCCAGCTTTCTTGGCTGCTTTGTCAGCTGCGTCATTTCCCTCGCTGACTTTGTTCTTGAGTTGCTGATGTCCTTTGCACTTCATGATGGCCACCTGCTCAGGTAGTGAGACTGCTTTTATCAGTCTCTCCATTTGTGCCTTGTGTTTGATCGGAAGGTTTCCTGTTGTGGTGAAGTTACGTCTGACCCATTGTGGTCCATCTGTATGGACTGCTCCATGAGCATATGCTGAGTCAGTGTAGATGTTCACAGTCTTTCCTTCAGCCTTTTCCAGGGCTTGAGTCAAACCAATGATCTCGGCTAGTTGGGCTGAGGCAGGTTGTGGGATGATGTCTGATTCCAGGGTCACGTGTGACCCGTCTGGAAGCTGCTGTACCACTGCATATGCTGCTATGTTCCCTTCTTCTCCTCTATAGCAGCATCCATCGGTGTACAACCATAGATCAGGATTGGTAAGGGGTTCGTTTCCCAAGTCTGGTCGCAGTTTCAGTTCCTGTGCCGCCCTCTCTTCGCAGGAGTGTGCCAACCCTTCTTCTGCATTGAGTGCGTCTGCCATGTTTTTGTCGGTGTTGACAAAAGTAATGTGTGATTGGGTGCATTTATTCTGGATTTTGTTCTTTCTTTCAGCGCTGAACGTGAATTCCTTGCTCATCAGATATGCTGCAACCCCATGATGCGTATGGATTTCCAATTTGTGGCACATTACCAGGTGGGCGGTTTTTTCAATAGCTTTTGCCACTGCAGCCACGTACCTGGAACATGTTGTCTGACCTGCTTCAATATGGTCCAACTTAGAGGAATGATACATCAGTACTCTTCTCTCCCCCTCTTGTTTCTGAAAAAGGATGGAAGAAGTGAACCCCTCCTTTTCAGAAACATCAAGATGAAATTTGTTTTTGTAGTCGGGTGCTGTCAGAGCTGCTGCCACCGAGAGATCGGTTTTTAGGAGAGCAAATGCTGTTGATGCTTCAGGTGTCCAGGTAAGTGAGGAGTGTAAGTTTCTTGGTCCTGCTTCTCTCACTATTTCTCTCAGTGGTTCAGTCCTGGATGTGTAGTCAGGGATGTGGGTACGGCTGTACCCTGTCAACCCCAGGAAGGACAACATGCCTGACACTGTGATGGGACGTGGATGATGGAGTATGGAATCTCGGTGGGATTTCGAGAGACCAGCACCTTCTCCTGAGATTTCTCTGCCAAGGAAAAGGACAGTTCTGCGACAGGACTGGACTTTGCTCATTTTGACCTTGTAGCCTTTGACAGCCAAGAAGTCAAGTAGGGTTTTTGTCATTTGTAGACAGAGATCAGATGTGGGAGCCCCCCAGCAAAAGGTCATCTACATATTGGATGAGTATCACTCCTTCAGGGATTTTCAATTCAGCCAGGTGTGTCTTTAGGATATGATTGAAGATTCCGGGAGAACACCTGTAACCCTGTGGAAGAACCGAATACGTATACTGTTGATGTTCATATGTGAAGGCAAAGAGAGGCTGTGAAGCCTCATCCAGTGGAATGCTGAAGAAGGCATTAGCCAGATCCACAACGGTGAAGTATTGGTGTTTTGGTGAGAGATTACTCAGTGTAATGTGAGGGTCAGGGACAGGTAGGTCAATGGGTGCAGTGACGTCGTTCACTGCTCGGAAGTCTTGTACCATCCGGTATGTTTCACCTCCTGTTTTCAAGACTGGTAAGATTGGTGTGTTCCATGGAGACACAGTGCGATATATGACACGAGCTCCCAACAACCCATCTATGGTTGGTTTGATCCCCATGGTCTGTTCAGGTTTCAGACGGTACTGTGTTCGGTAGATAGGAATTTGATCAGGGTTGAGTAAGGTGATGGTGACTGGTGCCACCTGTAGTTGTCCAACATCAAATGGGGTGTGTGTCCATATGCCTTCATCAATGGTGGAAAGCAGTGCTTGTGATGAGGGGTGGTCTGTGTAAGGTTTACCATGGTGTCTTGGGAGAGTCAAACGTTCAGGAAGGCAATGTTCCTCTGTGTCAACTGTCATAAACCTCCACATGTTCTCAGTGGTGGCTTTGGTTATTCCTGGAGTTTGGGTGGGTTCCCACTGGAGTTTGGATGCTCTTCTGATCATAGGCCCAAGGCTCCTTGCTTCAAAACCGTTTCCAACTGCCAGTGTAACATGGGGAGCAGATTCTTCGCCCAGTAGGTACCAGGATTTTAAATGGGAAGGTAGGATAACCGGAGCAGCCACTCCTTCCTGTCCACACACTATGGTACAACATCTGATTGTTGGTGTCAGGTGCATCATGTTTTCATCCCAGTCATCGGTATATGGGTTGACATCATTATCAGTCACATTAAGTGTACAGTGGATTTCAGCTTGAGGAGTCTTGTATGGGTGAAATGTGTAAATGAGTTGTCTCAGCTGGTTGAACTTGAATTGAACCTCAGGGGTTCCTTGGCCGGATTCGATGCACTTCAACCAGTATATTTCTTGGGTCAGGGGAGAGCACTGGGGTTGGGATGATGGGTAGCATCAGCACCCTAACTGGATGAACTGGTGTGGAGGTAATGGGATCAATGGAAACCTCCACACCCTTTTCGGTAAGGTAGATTGAACATTTCAGTTTGCACAATAGGTCCCTTCCTAATAGGTTGATTGGACAGTTGGGACAATATAGGAATTGATGCTTCAAATTGGAAGGGGCCCCATTGGAAGAGCAATGGTATGGTCTTAGTGCCATGTTCCCCTCTAGGTGTCCTCCTTGCACCACGAACACAGGCCTTGTACCACTGCAGGACTTAGGAATGGGTTATAAGGGTTAGTTGGAGGAGTGGGTGTGTATGCGGGTGGTGTGCTCTTCGCTTCCTGTGGCAGGGTCGGATACAGTGGTGCTGAGGGCGCTGGTATGTCACTCATGGACTGTGTCCCCACTATTGGTGTTGTCTCAGTTGTGGGTTCAATCACCACACCCATCATGTCTGGTTTCTTGTATGGGTGTGCTCGTCGTGTTTCCTCAATTGCCCACGTACCTATCCTTAGCTCAGCCTCTGCTCTCTCTCTGTGTTTAGTCCCTTCCTTCTTGAATAAGTGAGACTTATTCCTTTCCACTTCACTTTCTGTTCCTTCCCTCACTGCCTCCCCTAGCTCTTTCTCCATAGAGGTGAGTTGCCCTTTAGACGGGGCACCCCCGCTAAAGTAACCTGCCTGTGTCCATTTGAGTTTCACTCCCTCCCACACTTTCTTCACTGTCTTATACTGTTCTTTCCCTCCCGCTCTATCCTGTATTATTTGATCTAGATATTCATTAAATTTGAGTTTTGGGACGGTAGTGGTTGCCATGGTTATACAGTTTATTAGACTATCTTGGTGCTCTTAGCCCGTCACTGGCCGAATCCAGCAATGTATTCTTGGCGCTGACTGAGATTTATCTCTGATGTCCCACCCTCGTACACAAAAAATGTTCAATGCTTTATTATTAGGAATTATTTTGCAAAAGGTATTATTGTTTTTCAATTATTCGAATTATTATATATTTTCCCAAAAGGTATCAGAACCGCCCTTTTGGAACAATATATTAACAAACCCGAGCGCTCCCAAAACAATCATCAATCTAATTCTAGGGATTTATTTAGCAAAAGTTATTATTGTTTTTCAGGTATTCGAGTTATTATATATTTTCCCAAAAGGTATCAGAATCGCCCTTTTGGAAGAATATATTAGCAAACTCAAGCGCTCCTAAAATAATTACCAATTTAATTTTGGGAATTATTTTGCAAAAGTTATTATTGTTTTTCAGGTATTCGAGTTATTATATATTTTCCCAAAAGGTATCAGAATCGCCCTTTTGGAAGAATATATTAGCAAACTCGAGCGCTCCTAAAATAATTACCAATTTAATTTTGGGAATTATTTTGCAAAAGTTATTATTGTTTTTCAGGTATTCGAGTTATTATATATTTTCCCAAAGGTATCAGAATCGCCCTTTTGGAACAATATATTAGCAAACTCGAGCGCTCCTAAAATAATTACCAATTTAATTTTGGGAATTATTTTGCAAAAGTTATTATTGTTTTTCAGGTATTCGAGTTATTATATATTTTCCCAAAAGGTATCAGAATCGCCCTTTTGGAACAATATATTAGCAAACTTGAGCGCTCCCAAAATAATTATCAATCTAATTTTAGGAATTATGAAAATACCAACACCACAAGAGGGAAAAAGTTCAAGTCAGCTTTTAGCGCAGCGGCTACATAACAGGCAAAATAGGACTCAGTGGTCCTCTTAAAAGTTATCCACTAGTTAGTCTCATGAAACGGCCAATCTTACACAACATTCAGGTTATCATTTCAACAATTACATTTTCATTACATATCAGCATCAACACACGAATTCAGTTTAAGTTCCTCACAGTACATATAGTTGAGTGCCACGTCAACCAATTGCCCGACTATCTGAACTCGTATTTTTTATTATTATTTTTTTGATTCTCCTCAAGGAGACTCCCAGTCGTTTAAACCATTCAACTGGCGTCTAGTCGGGAGAACCTTTTCTGGACTTGGATTCTCACGGAATTAACTCAACCCGACTATCTGAATCTTTTTATCAAGTCACCAGATCCTTCTCTTGTGGATCAAATAAAAGGGTCCATCGCTTGGAACCAAAAACTGTAATAGGCTTCTCACTAGAAAGCCGCAATTCAACAGGAAATAAAACCACTGTAACTAGACTTCTTCTCTTAGAGTCACATTTCAACAGTAAAAACCTAAGATTTCAGATATCAACAGCAAAAAATAAAAGGGTCCGTCTCTCGTGAACCACAACCTCTGTAACTAGACTCCTCCCCTAGAGAGTCACATTTCAACAGTAAAAACCTAAAGAATTCAGATATCTTTACATATGTGCCTTTTGAGTCATAATAGATATGTTATAAATTTATCAGTAATCCATACTCACGCCCAGTACTACTGATCATAATTTGGGTTTATCCTACAATACAATATGCAGATTTTGTTTTAACAGGTTCTGCTTACCTTTGTATTGACGGCCGTCTAGATCAGTTTCCTGAGGCGAGCTGGATTCCCGGCTGCTCCTGCGGACAGGTCACCCGTCCTTTCAGATCCGTCTCTTACTTGTCTCCTGTCTCTATCAACTTTTATGGACCGAATTCAGAGTTAGAAAACCATCCTCTGCTACCAAGTTTGTTGATGATCACAAGTTTACTGGAGAACGGAGACCAAGTAGAGACTTTCGGACAAGGTGGATAATTGTATAATATGAGGCAGTTTATTCAGAGGTAAAGATATCTGTAAATAGCGTGCACGGACCCGTTCGTCAACCTCGTAGGGAGATATCTGAGAGAGCGAGCCCCTAAACATTGTGTGCTGACATTTTATACAATAAAATAAAGTAGGTTGATTCTAGTAGTTCTGATCTTCTGATTGGTCCTGATGAGTTGGTCGAGGTCACTTCCATTGCATTGGCTCTGAGTCGGGTTCTCTGTCTTCAGATGTTCAGCCTAAGAGAAGGGGGTTTTTGTGTGTGTGTGCTTAACAATGATGATGTGTGTGTGTGTGTGTGCGTGTGTGTATGTGTGTGTGTGTGTGTGTGTGTGTGTGTATGTGTGTGTGTGTGATGTGTGTGTATGTGTGTGTGTGTGTATGTGTGTATGTTTAACAATGATGATGTGTGTGTGTGTGTGTGTGTGTATGTGTGTGTGTGTGTGGGGGGTGTGTGTGTATGTCCTCAGAGCAATAACTCGTGTGAGTTGGGAGAACTGAGAGACCTATGGCGTGGGTGTTGTCCATAGCCACCTGCTGATAAGGCCGACAAGATAGAAGTCTTTGTGCATTGTATTAAATCCAAAGGCCCAACACAAGATGGGTTATGCACAAGATTTTAGTCAGACCAAGCTATAACATAATATATTTACT